>NW_008598976.1:3317-7434 GCF_000691845.1 Merops nubicus
TCACACGCCTAGTAGGAATCTTGTGATCTTTTATACCTAACTAGGAAACCTCATGTAGGCAATTAAAGAGCTAAGAAGCTCTGACTTCTAATTTCCTTTAGTGCTGTGCAGCCCAAGATGTCCATGGGCAGTCAGGGTTCCTGCCCAGCCGTGACCAGAGCACGAGTCTGACAAGGTTGGGCAGCATCTGCCCAGAACAGCCCAAGGAGCACAGAGCACCCGGCACCCGCCTGGGCACGGGGTGGGTTTGCTGGGGCAGGACATGGAGGGGATCTGCCACTTCTGGAGCTTGAATTGTACTCATTAATAACCATGCTATACCGAGCAACTGTAGTGTAATTCAGAGTATTATGGGAGGTTATAGATTGCATGGATAGGTGTGGCAAGTGGAAAACAGGACAGAGCTGTCTGTTGGTTTGGGATTCAGTGTATTTAAAACACATAAAGCAATAATAAATTCTCATCTGCATATTTGAGAGTTTAGATGTTGGAGTGTAAACTCAGCTTCTGTAACTCTGCAGAGTCCTGCAATCTCTTCATTTAAATCAGTTTCTGAAGGCTTCTGCACAGAACCTCTGCACTGTGCTTGTCTGGATTCAAGGCAGAAGTTACTGAGAAATCTTACTGGTGTTTTGGTTGGCAGCTGCTGTTTACAAGTGATTAAAATAAACTACAAAAATGAGTCGTTAGTTAAACCAAGCCATGGTTTAATAACCACGTTTGGTTGTTTATTAAACCAGACCTTGAGCTTAGCTAGGCCAAGTCTGTTGTGCAATACATACATATTCATCTGAAGATCCAGAGATTTCACCAAAATGTTCCAACTAAAAACCTACAGATGTCAAGTACAACAATGAAAGTATTTTAACACAGAAGTGACTTTGCATACAGAAATCCACATAATGGACAAGTGCCTCAAGGGCCTGACAAACTCTACACTTGTGGGTCACCAGGTCTCATTCTCATAATTAGTTTTGCATCATCATCCATAGCCACGTGGGAGAGCTTGACAGTCCTTAATGTTATCAAGTAGATTTTTATGAACTTTATTGATTTGTTAATAGGCAAATAATTGTCTCCTCTGTTGCTTGCGACAGATTTCTTTAAATAGTGGAATATTCAGAGCAAGAGTCTCCTTTGCCCAGCTGGGAGAGGTGTAACAAGTGCAAAGCATGACTTGTAGTGCAGCTGGTCCTGCTGCATTTGATAGTGCACTAGATTGAGAGGGTGGATGAGAATTGGGAACAGAGGTAAAAATGTGCTTGAAAAATCATCTTCTGTTTTAGGTATTATTAAAAAGAAAACAGTAATTTTTCCAAATTGGTTAATGATTTTTCTGTTGACATACAGAGAATAGTAAACTCTGAAGTCAAAGCTCTGATCTACAAGCATTTTACACCAAATTCTAGATATTAATCTTTATAGAGGCTTGTTGAGCTCTAATATCCATTACCATGACATAGTATAATCATCTCAATTAATACTGTGCAAGGAGTTGGGTGTCTGCTCATGCTGTCGAGCCCTTAATAGTTTTATTTGCTCTAAATTAGAAGCAGTTATTGTGCAAAGATTAAGTACATTGCTACTCTCCTTTACATGCAAAATTTCCCAAACCAGTAACTAAAAGCTTGGTAGCTACAAAGGGTTCCCTCATCTCCTTTGTTTTCCTACAAGATGATGATACACTTTCTTAGTCTTTAGTTTGTTCTGCGTTATTTTGATATATTTACTGAAAAGTATTAAAAATAACTTGTGGCTGGTGATTTCATTTTGCTTCTCAAGACATGAAGTCGGATGGAGGTTGCTCATGGCCAGCACTGGTGGTGTCTCAGCGTGGCTGCTCCTTGTCTGGGATAAAATTAAAAGGCCTTGTTCTGGAAATCCTGTGCTGATGGGCTTCTTTTCTTACATATAACCAGAGGATTATGTTCTTTGCCTGTATAGACCACCTAACAAGAGCAGAAATCTTCAGTTTGCTGTTGGGGAGTCTGTTCTCTTGGTAATGTTCTGCTGCGAAGCTCTCTTGTGGCAGGGACCAGCAGACAAAGCAAAGGGGCAGGATTGTGTCCTGGGGTCCTATAGCCAGCACTGCCTTTACGCCCCTGTTAAACATCCCTGAAGAATTCTTAAAAATCCTAATTCCTAGCCCCAGGGTGCAGCTTGGCAGTAGCCTGAGCCTGTCTGGGTGCAGGCTGTGATTTGGGCGTCCCCACTTGCTGTTCGGATCCGAGCGCTGGCGTTGCAGCGGCTGGGGCAGAGCTGCCTACAGCCCTTCTCTTGGGGCTTTTTCCCCGAGCTGCTCTTCCAGTGTGCTCCTTGACCTCTGTGACTGTGCAGCTGGAAGGTGCTGGTGTGAAGGAACAGCGTGACCAGCCATAGGGTAGGGTTTGCTGAAGCTGGGGGCAGTGGAAACTTTACTTGTGTCAACCAGTCACCTTCATTTTATCTCAGATCTGTCTCTTCTTTTGGTAGGGGAGGGGAAGACAGACCTGCCAATACTGTTGGAGCTGCTGGTGTTACTCTGTTTTGCCTAATGCCTTTATTTATTTATTTGAAGGGAGAAACTTTTTTCTTTGAAGCTAGAGGCTCTTGGACTTAGCAACACAGTGTGATATTTATTTAATTATGAAAGGCTGCCAGTGTTGGTCCAAACGTGTAGTTCACCTGTTCAACTCGAGTCTGTCACAGAGGAATCCCTAACGCTGAATGTTACAGGAGTTTTTGGAAAGTAAGTAAAAGTGTTGATAAAGGACTATGTAGAAAAAAAACCCACCATGTCAACCCTCAGCATTACCACGAGCATAAATGAGAGCCTGTGCATTCTGCAACAATTACAGTTTTTATTCCAACTTTCAGAGTATCTTCTTTTATTTTTAGATGAATCTGCGTTCTGTATTTACTGTAGAACAACAAAGGATATTACAGCGTTATTATGAAAATGGAATGACAAATCAAAGTAAAAATTGCTTTCAGCTCATATTACAGTGTGCACAAGAAACTAAACTGGACTTCAGTGTAGTCAGGGTAAGTACTGAGGCCTTCCAAGTTTGTATGTTAAAGTTATACACCTTCATTTCTTTACATAAAATATCTGTAGAGGACTGGAGTCTCTAACTACATGCTTGTCTTGAATCAGACTTCAGTATGTGTGTGTGTGTGACATGTTCATTTTTACCCAGTGAGCCTGTTTATAGTTTGTTTTCCCTGAAATGTCTTCACATGATTGCTGCTGTATTTAGCAGGGGCCTGGACTGCAGGAGGAGTGATTTTTGTTTGTCTTGGATTTTGGGGGAGTTTTGTTTGCCTTTTGTTGATGGTATTTTGGTTTGAGTTTTGGTTTTGGTTTATTTCTATTTATTGAATTGCAAATCAGTTTGCCCTGTAGAAACCTTGTACAATGTATTGTATCAAAGAAAGGTCATGTTGTTAGGAAACCAAGTTAGACAAATTCCTATAACCTACTATATTTGAGGGAGTAATTGTGGAAGTATTTCTTTCGACAGGCTTGTATTCCATGTCACAATCATAAATATTGTGGTCCCTCATGGTTATTTACAGTGAGTACATTCTTTCCTTATAAAAGAAGAATGTCACTAGTGCTAACAGGAGCTCTTCCAAAGAGCTATGAATTCCATGAGAAGGGAAATAATAATCCCTTTGTGAAATGCCAGACAACCAAATAGCTGTTGTCTCAGAGCAGAAACAGAAAATGTGAAGCATTAGCTGAAAAAATAACAGCAGCAGTGGAGCTAACAGGGGTTGCTGCAACACTGGACACTGAAGAGGAAGAAGACCAGTCTAATTTTTTTTAAGTGGTGTAACAGAGGTGTATATATATATATAACAACGCTTCCTGCTCCCTGATTCTTACCTGGATTCCCCTCCATCAAAATACTCTGGAAATATTAATATTTTCTGAGCTCTAGGTAATGGGAAGTTCTGAAAGTCAGCCAGAAATTCAGACTCCCTGGAACAGAGAAACAATTGTAACAGGAATCTGGATGCTGATGATGCAGTCAGGGCCTGTTTTTCTATTTTTATTCTGATTACAGGACCTAGAGGAGGCAGCTTGTCCCTCCTCTGCTTGCCACCCTTATTCACTCTGTATTTCTCTTTC
>NW_008598976.1:7465-9300 GCF_000691845.1 Merops nubicus
CTCTGTTTCCCTTGCTGCAGTAATGTACCAGGACCTTTTTCCTTTAGTTTTCTTCCCTTACTGAGCCCTGATTTGTGATATTTTAACTTTCTTCCTACTTGTGAGGTGCAATGGTAACAGACCCAGCATTTGTTCTGCATTTCTCATATTTTTGCATGGTCTTTCTTTTTTTTACACTCCTCCTTTCTGCCTTTTCTAATACTCCCCCTTTTTTTTTTTTTCTTTTTTTTTCCCTCTATAAATCTCTTGGACAGAGATTAGTGCTTCATTGCAGTGTCTAGCAAAATGGTACTTGGGTTGCATCTGGCACTTGCAGATAGAATAGGAACATGAACTCCCTAAATATAACTGTTATAATGCAAATGTCATAACTCTATGAACATATTCTTTCCCTGAATTGGGATTTCTATAGCCTGATCCCATAGAACTACATCCAGTCTTTCCAATCTTGAGCTGGGTCCTAGAAGAGAAGTCCTATTTATGATTTGGTGTAAACCTCTACAGATTTTATTACTGCAACACATAAAAATAAGTTCTCCCTTTCAAAATTAGGAAACATGGTAGAGTTATACCTGGGGAAAAAAACCTGGCCCTCTTCAGATTTAGTAGAGCTGTATTCCAGCTGGGTCAGGTTTGAATGGCTTGGTTGTGTTCTTTAATATTAGCTGACTTCTGCTGGTGGCTTTTTGTCTTCACTTGAAATGTGAATGATGTAAGCTGATAAAGTGCAAAAGTTCTCCAGGTCTGATTGTCACAGTGTAGGAGTGCTGGGAGGTTCTCCCCATGGTACCACAGCAGGTATCAGAGGAGTTACAGTTTTGCTAGTCTTTTAGACACCTTGAAAGATTTCCTGAGGAGACTTTATTTTCAGATTTAGGGTGGACCCTCTGGTCAAAACTAATGGCCAGGCACCACTGACAGTCCCTCTGTGGGGTGTATCTGGATTGTGGGACAGTCCTGAAGTTCCAGCTCTGCCTGATCTAAACTCAGAATGTAAAATCAGGGTCTCTTAAATTCCAGGTAATTTCCTTAACAGCTGGACTTCTGATGTATCATCTTTTGTGAGAGCTTCTCCTCCTCCTAAATAATGTCTAAGAATTTCAGTAATGCTTCCAGAGTTAGTTCTCCCAAAACTTCATAGTCGGGGAACTTGATTGAAACAAAGATTTGTGTCCCTCTTCTTCAGATATTTTGTACTTTATTAATTCCTCCATCACATCCTAAATTAATACCATGAGCAGCAAGCTAGTAACGGCGTGGAGGTTCTCTTTCAGGCTGAGGGTGTAGTTTTACATAATTCTTCTCAGTGCTAACATCTCCCAGTGCTAAAACTGGGTGGGTTTGTGCTCCTTCCCATCTCCCAGCTGTGCAATTCTTTCCTGTTTTTCTTCTTGTGCCGCTCATCTCTCACACTTGTTCAGTTTCAGACTAACCCAGGTAAATTTGCAAAGCTTCCCAAACTTCTGTTTCATTTTGTTGCCAATTCTGTTCTATGCCTTTTTAAGTTAGTTGCACTTGCTGAGCTTTCAGGTGGGTGTGTTTTGGATAAATGGGGGGAGGGGGAAGCTGGGGACATGCTCAGGAGAATGGGGCTCTTTCAGCACTGGCGAATCTGACTTGTACTGTCTCATCATCTGCTTTAATCCCAAGTGACTAGTAAGTTATTTGCATTTCTTTGGATGTGTTTCTTTTCAGGAAAACCGCGAGGAAAACCTTCAGGTTTTAGGTTCTATACAGTTGGCAAAGTTGGGGATGAAATCTCTTTTTCTGGTCCAAAATTTGTACTGTCTCTAACTAGAATTTCTGTCTTAAAAGTTTGCTGAATAGACATTACA
>NW_008598977.1:0-224 GCF_000691845.1 Merops nubicus
TCCTGCCCGTGGTCCTGCCCGGGAGTGCCTGTGGGGCTGGGAAGCTGCCAGCCCCACACGCTGCATCCTGCACGGCTCATTCTGGGGCAGGGGCACCCAGGACCCCAGCGCGGGCAGCAGGATGGGCTCACCATGGGAAAGGTGCTCCCTGAGCTGCAGGGTGCTGGGGAGGGCTCAGCTAGGCAGGGCAGGGCCACTGGCATGGGTGCCCAGCTCAGTCCCCT
>NW_008598978.1:0-7145 GCF_000691845.1 Merops nubicus
ACTCAACAACAACCCACCTCATCAAAACTCAACCAAATAAATTCATACACTTTACCAAAAAAAAAACACAAAAAATGGAAAAACCATACACTCACAACTCACAACTTCACCCCCGCCGATGCCGTCGCTCCACAACGGCCCAAACCCAACCAAACCAACACCTCAATCCACCAAACCATACCACACCATTCCAATCAAAACCAACACCACCACACAGCTTATACCAAACCAAACTAAACCAACTAAACCAAACCAAACCAACCCAAAACATACAACCACAACCACCATACCACAACACCACCCCAAAAGCTAAACAACCCAACTACCACAACAAACCACAAAACCACAAAACCACATCTATAACTCACCATTCAATAACCCAAACAAACAACCACAACCTCCTCCACCCACACCACACCCAAACTACACACACTATCCGAACACCACCATCTTAAAACTAATCCTCCACAAACACCAATTCCCAAAAAACAACAAATCCAAAACTTCCAACAACATCACCCTAAACACCAAATTCAAATAACTTTCAATCCTCAGTCTCCAAAACGAAACTCTCCCAATTTCCTTTTCCCTTCTCCTTTTTTTTTCCCTTTCTTCATTACCAAAATAAATTTTATTTTTAAACTAACATATATATATATACACATGTAATCTCAACACTAATTTTTAAACATAATAAAAAACTTCAATCTATTTCCCCCAAAAAACAAATCCCACATAAATATCTCAACCTCAATCCTTTTCCCCAAATTAAAATCACAAACAACCTAACCCAATACCCCTCCAATACCAAATTATAACACACTGTAAATCTCATTTTGCAAACTATTGCTTCATGTGTCTATAAGGCAAAAGCAGAAAATCCAGTTTACTCTCCCTCACCTCAGCTGCATACACCAGCCCCTGTAAGAGTACAATTCCCATGCCCATGTCTTATATGTAAAGGGTAGCTCACAAATCCGGTTATAAACCCCATTAAACACAACAAAAATCTAGTTCTAAAACATCTGTTCAAAGGATGTGACATTCCTTGAGTTAGGTAACCATTCTCTGGAAGATTTACCTCACTTTGTTCTCAATAGCATAGTTTCAGAGTACGTCAAGGTCTGGAATACTTCTAAATCCACATGCTTCATCCATATCATACTTACTTCCAACCACCTTGTGCATTTTGCTTGCATAGAAAAGGAACCTAGAGACATGAACCATTAAAGTCCAGACAAGAGACATAGTTTCCTAATTTAAACTCTTGGTAGTTTAAATAGGAAATATATAAATAGGAAGAAGTAGACAGCACAACACTCATTTACAGGTCAGTTTGACACAACCATGTAAAGCAACAGGAAAGAACATACTGAAAAAAAAAAAAAAAAAATAATGAAGCTGCCTCAACCTCCAGCAACAGATGATTATGAAAATTTTAGGAAGGAAAAAAATACCCTAGGACACCAAAGATGAATTTTAAAGAATAATTCATTGCATCATTTTACTCTATCTCAGTGTCATGAATTGAATTTATCTGGAATTCAAATTTTTAAATTTAGTTTTGGTGTTCTGTAAATACATAGTTTATTGAAATAGGTTGCAGCTGTAGCTGCTTTGAGTTTCTCAAGAGTAACAGAGTATTAGGAGCATGTCAATGAAGACAGCAAAGATTTAGATTTCAAACACTGAATCAGTATTATTTGTGTAGCTCAAGCATAACAATGTATCCTGTTAACATCCGCTTTGAGTCTTTTTAGAACCAGCCTTATTTCTTTAATAAAGAAAACAAAAAATAAACTAAAAGAAATAATTTTCCTAACAGAAACTAACATGAAGTGGAAATAAAGTGGAAAGAGCATGACAAGAATTCACAGAAATTGCCATGATGTCAAAGTCAATGGTTATGTACCCTGAATGCCACTTCAATTTTACCTTCAGAGAAATGCATGTGGACACAAGCTTTTAAAGAGATGTACCTTGTCTAATTCAAGAATAATGTATGGAGGGCAGGGAAATTTTGTCTATGAAGAAGTATTTACCAAAGGACTGTATTGTATTCAGTACTTTGGAGCTGTTACACCACACAAAGCAGGCTGGGTCCAAAATAAATCTTCACCTATAAAGAGCTCTTAAAGAAATTGATCTCTACTGAATTGGACACTTGAATTCAAATTATTTGATTTATTAAAGTTTTCTTTTAGGAACATTGCACCAGTGGTCCGATTAAGAGAGGGTTGTTTTGGTGTTTTTTGGTTTTTTTTTTTTTTTTCCTGCAGTTCATTTATTTTGATTCCTCTGAAGTACAACTGTGCAAGCCATAAAAGAGAAGATACCAGAAAGCTGATTTACAAGATCAAAAGCTGCATATCCTTTGCATACAGCAGGGTCTCCTTTCTACAACTGACTTCAAGAGATGATCAACACATGCAAGGGGACAAAAGCCAAAAAAAGCTTGCACAAACTTATCCTAAGGTAGCTACAGAATGAATCTATTACTTCAGCAGAGCATGAAAAATGGTTCATAATTATTCACTTGACTGATGAAGCTTGAACTGTAAAAAGACAGAAGCTAGTAAGTCTGGAGAGAGACAAACAGGAAAACTTAGGAGCGGAAAGTTTTGCTAGTTTTTGTGTGAGCAGGTTGTGCTGTATCAATAAAAGTCAACTGACCGATTTAGAAAATAGAAACAGAATCACTGCATCATACTTGACACATTGAAAATAGCAAAAGAGCACAGATGTAAAGCCCTCCAAGCCTGCTGGACTAACAGGGCAGAGTGCTGCTCCCAAATGAAGGGACAAATTCAGGTTTAGTAGTCTGTAATATTAGTTTAAAATGAATAAAAATGTTGTTTTCTGAAATGCCAAAGGAAAAAAAAAAAATATGATCCACACTTGAGTTTTCAATTCAACTTCAATTCAAATCCCAAAGTTTTATCACACAATAACACATTGCCCCAAAGCAGAAACAAATACATTGTTCTGTGATACCATGCAAACCAATCTTATTTAGTGAAAAAAAAAATTACTATATTTTTCTGATGTGTAAAACCAATCTTACTCAAAATTTTGTCTGAACATAAGCATTTGAACAAATCATAACATGCCAGCTTGGTTCACGTCCTCTAAAAAGGAATCATGGTGGCTTGTATATACCATGAAAATATTAGAGAGATATATAAAGAATGCCTGTTATAAAACATATATGAAGAATATCTCCAGGATCCGAACAGATCCCCATCAGAAACTAAAACCTTTGTTCTTTCTGAGATTCTTTGGAAGACTTACTGAAATCAGTTTTCAAAGGAGGAAAAGAGTGTGAATTGCAAAAAAAAATAAATAAGCTACCTACTTACATAAAATGAAAAAATAATAGCTGATATGGCCTATTTTACAAAGGCCACAAGTTCACATGATTTCTCTAAATGCTACTCAATTTAGGTGAAACAGAAAGGTTTGATAAAAGGGATTAAAATACTACTAAATCTTCACTTAAATTATCTTCAACAAGTATCTTCAAGAGTACAATAGTGGAGCCTCTGGAAAAAAAGATGGAAGGTGCAAGCTCGTGTGTAGTCAAGCAGAAAAGAAGAAAGGTTAGAAGCATGGAAAAAAAATCACATTCAAACCATCAGAAGACCTTACCTGACTATGCTCAATCAGTAAAACCATGTACTTGTGTGATGAAAGGTGCAATAAAGCTGAAGCTTGGGAACTACAAATTGACTACTGCCTATAAAGTTCATAAATTTCTTAGATAGAGTGGACTTGGACATTTTGAGGGTCAATACTATCTGTAGGACTCAACTTGTACTGCCAGAGAAATTAAAGGAATTAATGAATGCAGGCTGTATAAAGGAATATCTCCTTTTGGGAAACACTGTGTGCATTGTTTAAGACCTATTCTTAGCCAAAAATGAGCTAGCATCAAACATCATATTTATATTATAAACATTTATAAATGTGAGGCTTAACTAAGCCAGAGGTGCCTAGATCACTCTTTTTTTGGTTTGTTTTTAAACACACATACGTATTAAAGATTTCAGAAGACTTCAAGAAACTGGTAAATCCATAGCTAAAAAAAGACATGCTTGTAGCAATGTGATTACCTAAAATAAGGTGTTTTTTACTTTTATCTGCTATAAAGAACATAATTGTTGCTACCTACATATTTACTTTTTGGTGTACGTTAAGAATAAATTAAAGCCTACAGGAAGTATACTTGATTTTACAAACACATGTAGTTATACTGACAGCACATCTACACCCTTGCCACATGTACAGCCACAGGCTTGTTCATCTGATACACATACGCCTCATCCCTGTTTGAAGTCAGCAACTACCAGGAAAAAAAAAATCTTAGGATACGGAATTGTAGGAACCTCAGATGGAGATTAAAGATCACATCCCATGAGTTCCATCAAATGAGGCAATAGACCAACTTTTCGAATTTTATTTAATTTGTTTAAAGCTTTAGCTAAAATGGCTTTGACAGAGAGGGGTTCGAAATACTATTTCATTTACTTTAAACAAATGGAATCTTGTTCTAGAAAAGTCCAGCTGCTAAAAAGAGCTGATCTGAAAACTATCTCAGAAATAGATTTTGCCAAATAATCAGATGAAAAGAATAGAAAGTGATATAAAATAGCATATGAACTGCAGGAATAAAGATAACTGGACTGAAGTTTTTTTGTTAAAAAGGGAATAGGTGATACTCTGCAAAAATAACAACAGATTAAATGTGAATACAAATGAATATTTTTACATAATTCATTTACTGCATCGAAACAATGAAATACAGAAGAGGCACTTAAATATGATAAAAATGATTATATTTTTATACACTACATAGTATTTAATGTAAATGCCTAATGATAATATCGAATATTAATGTCCTTCCATTTCTTGACTTTTTCATTACATCATTGACATTTCTAGTTTCCTTGTAACAAAGACAATTGTACTAGAGCTTCAGCGTGATAGCCCTCAAGCACAAGCTGACCAATTTTAAAATTTAAACACTTGTCATGAAAATATATAGTAAAGTATTTAATTTTCATTAGAAAAAGAAGATTCCTACATAGATACAGATAAAAAGAAAATTTAAGTTCTACTATTAATATACTGCTGGTAAGTGTATTTTGTTTGTGCTCAAGATTATAAGAAAACAAGAGGAAATAAAGAATACCTCTTAGGTATTTATCGCAGTAAATAACTGCTGGGATGCATGTTATTGATTATACACAAGCACTCTAAAGCAGTTTCTGCAGTCTTAGCTTATTTACTTACCCTGGTAGTCTGAATATTTAAAACACCTCTTCAATAATGAAAGCTGTAGTGACAAAGCTCCCTGCTGAGAACACTTAGTTGAGACCATTAACATTTTGTCTTTCAAATTAAAGAAAACTATCTTTTTAGCTTCTTCATTTCTATGTGTTTTATTTCTGGTCAATGACTCAAAAAGAAAATAAGCAAGCTTAAATCAAAAGAGGCAATATATAATTTTGGTCCTGAAAATGAATGCTAAATTACATGCAAGATGCTAATTTTTAGTCTTCTTTTAATAATAAGAAAAATATTATTATTAATAATACACTGTATTTCAGATCAAAGGTATCTACAAGTTTCATTGCAATTAGGTTGTGTCTGTGCTTCAGATTAACTTTCTTCATGAAAGTAAAAGGTCATTAAGAAATTGCATTTTGAAAACTGACAGTACAAAAAACCGAGATTAACTCGATCTCAACATTATTACATATCACGTTGTGGGAAATAGTTTTTTTTAAAATAGGTACTTTTCCATTCCACAATTAAACACTACTTTTATTATAAGGTAGCATAGTACTGAGGGTTTTTTTCACAAACCCTTGAAACTAGAAGTGTCATAGATCAGTAAAAAATGCAGCAAATTTGAAATGCAAATTAATAAACAATCCTAAACAGAATTTGAAAGTGACCTCTCTGACTTAAAAAAATACATGCTCTATAAAACCAGAAAAATGTTCTTCAAATTAAAACATACATTGAAGATGGTACCTTGTATAAAAGCAATTTAAATTTCTATCCAGTTTCACTGCTTCATTTCAGTCTTACAGCATCCTTGCTTACCATTGTAATGTCTGGTCTTAGATAATGCATTTGTAAGGGTTCTTTAAAAAAGCAGGTGAGCTGTTACATGATGTATAACCTTCATATAAGAAAAAAATATCTAGGGTCACTGAATTGAGCACACTGCTTATTATATTTAAACAGCTCATGTAGTCACCTACAGAATATATGGAGCCTTATCTTAAAATCAGCCAGGTTTTTAGCTCTTGCATCTCCTTTGAATTTCCCTAGGCTGTTCAGATCCTCATTCCACTGATTAAAAAAAAAAATTCTAGCAATTTCCAATTTAAATTTATTAACTCAAAAATTACACGCAGTTATTGTATCTATGCTTTCTTTGCTTCAAACATTTGCCATAATGATACATCCAAACAGATCAGTGATATTTCACTCGGCATTTTTTTTTTTTGTTTTAAAACCAAAGTAAGTTTATTCTGTCTCCTCTCCATTTTTGCCAATCATTATAATGATATTTTTGAAACCAAAGTGACTCTAATGTTTCAAGTTTTTCTTGTGTGTAATAGGTAACAAACCGTTTATAGTATCTGGAATGGGAATGAATCACTACTTTACATAATGCTAATAATACACTCCTACCTTTAATAGAAATATTGGTACTGCAAAGCCAAATAAATATTTATACCTTCAAAAATCTCCCCCTTAGATTTTAATATCCTTTAAATGTGAATGACAAAAGCAGGAGCGCCCTCTTACATTACTACAGGTTTTCTTCCTATTTCTAAAATATATTTACTTCCCATGAAAGGAAAACAAATAAAACTATCCCAAACTACAATGATGTGGTAATGTATTTCTTCAGAACAATTATTGGTTTGTTTCTTACAACCTTTAAAGTCTTTTACCTATTTTGTGTTTGCTCATTTGATGTGAAATGATGGAAGAAAAGTTTCTTCTTTACTATAATACAAACAGAAAACACATCAAAATCAACTACTTTCATGTTAAATGAAGAGAGATTCCTGAATGGCAATAATTTACATAACATGTTTGTAACAGACAAGACTGTTTCTTAT
>NW_008598979.1:0-1764 GCF_000691845.1 Merops nubicus
TCCCCTCAGAGGGCATCGAGGTGCACCCGGCGCAGTGCAGATCCGAGCTTGTCTCCAAGACCTTCCCCCCGTTACGTGTTTCTGTGTGGGGTCTGAGGGGCTTGGAGCTGCCACCAACGTGGTGGCAACTGGGGAGGATGCTCCGGCAATTAATGGGAGCGAGAAACATGTTGATGAGGTGGAGAAGTGGGCGAAGGCTTCACCACAGGGGAGGACAAAGCGAGTCAAGGCAGAGGTGGGTAGGAGAGGAGGGAGCATGAAGACACTGAAGACACTTGGGCATGCACAGGGAAATCCAACACCCTGTCTCTTTTTAAACTGGAATGAGGGTGAGGGGAAGTTCAGGAATATCACACTGACCTTAAATGCTGGTTTTAAGTCTGACCATTAATCTTGCCATTATATATAGCACTTGGCTCACTTTCTCCTAAATACAAGGCCTTGAGAGGATAACTTGACTTCGACTAGAAGATTCAGCCTTCAAGTGTTGGAAGAAGTTGCTCCACCTCTGTGGCATTGTAGTTGGCACAGCAGTAGTTGGCCGCTGTCTCGCTCTTGTGTTCTGGCTGATGGAGACTGGAATCTTCAGCTTATTCCTTGCTTTCTTCAGCTAAAAGCAACTAAACCTGTATGGAGACACACCAAACAAAGCTCACCAGCAAACGCAGCATGTCCCTGCTGCTAAGGATGATTATTACAAGCATGGAGAGTGTTAGGAGAGGAATGGCAGGGAGGGAGAAGACAGGCAGTTCGGAGATGGTTAGAGATGTCTCACTTGAAAGAGCTATGACTTGATTTATGGCCCCTTCCATCTTTAGTCATAAAACATAAAATTGCTGAACTTTTGGGGTTAAAATGGCTGCCAGAACTTATCACTTCCTTGGTTTTCTTTTCCCTGCTGCATGAGGGACTTTGTCTCTCCATAGCGTCTGAGATGATGCATGATCCAGAGGGTTGTTGAGCCAGTTACCCGTGGTGGAGTCCCCATCCCTGGAGGTGTTTAAAAACCATGTACAGGTGGTGCTTGGGAATATGGCTTAGAGTAGGGTTGATGGTTGGACTCAATGGTCTTAAAGGTCTTTTCCAACCAAAGTGCTTCTAGGATTCTGTGAAATGGGGAGTGGAAGATTTGAGCTGTGGGTTAGACTCGACACAAAATCCAGATCTGCTGAAGTGGTTCTTAGCGCTTCCCAGCTATTGCAGGAATTTTCTCCTGTTTCCACGATTTGAGAGAAGGCACCTCGCTAGTTGGGGAAATTTGGGGGTTGGATCTCCTTCATTTGGTTGTTTTTTTTCCCCTTTAGCACAAGGGCTGTGGACAGCAAACGTCACTGGCTGGGAAGTGATCTCTTTGGCTTGTTCTCCCAGGACACGTCTTCCTTCTCTCTTGCAGTGTCAATGCCTGTGTAGACGTGGTTCTGTCCGGTGTGAAGCTGTTAGAGGCACTTGGTCTCCAACCCGGAGATGGCAAAAACCACGTGGTCTTGAACTCCAGGCAGGACCTGCAAGAAGCATTTGCTCACTTCATGGAGAGAGGGGCAGCTGCCGAGCGCTTCTTCAGCGACGCCGAGTCTTTCCACGGCATCGCGCGGACAGCCTCCGAGCACCCCGGGGCCCAGGTCTGTGTGGCTTCCACCCAAGGAACACCTCAGAGAGAAACACTTTGTGTTGTTTCTCCATCGCTGGTGACTTTTGTTCTCTGTCTAGTCAGTGCAAATGGTTCAGGCAAGAAATTTCTGGTCTAGGTGCATGTTGATTGATGGA
>NW_008598980.1:0-1961 GCF_000691845.1 Merops nubicus
GAAAACACTGAAGGAAGCACCAAGTGGAGTCGTCGTTCTGTAGGTTCTTTATTCCAATTAAAAGGACATTAGAAACAGCACACAGGACCAGCAGCAGCTTTCCTGACAATTCACCCCAAAACTCTGCTGTCACCAGGTCACCCAAGCTGCACCAGGAAAAGTAGGTGATGGAAACACGCCTTCCACTCGCCACGCAAGCACTCACTCACCTGCCACTTTAAATAGGTTTCCAACAGAATAAAAATAGATACACCCCAGAATACAAAAAGTTTTCCTTTTATCTTTTTTTTTTTGTCATTTTTTTTGTTTGTTTTTTATTTTTTTCTCACTAAAGCCTTTATACAAATTGATAAAAGGGTGCACGATTTCCTAAAAGTTTAGGTACGTTTTTAAATGAGCCTTTTGTGGTTTTTGTTTTGTTTTGTTTTGTTTTTTTACTTGGTAAAAGGATCCACGTTCCTGTCTTTGAACAGAACAGAATGGCCAAAATTGCAAAGAAAATCCCTAGATAAATTTACAGTTTCTACACTGGTTTGGAAGAGATCCCTGCACCGGGGCCGACGGCTGCTCACACACGTCCCCTTTTCCCCCCCAAAAAAAGAGCTGTGCACCCCAAAGTTCTAGTTGAGGAGCCTCCTTTCTCCTAAAAAAAAATTGGGATTCTTCCCGCTCGTCCTCCTCCTCCAAGGACCACCCTGGGGCCAGGGACCACGAGCACAATGGAGGTGAGGGGCTTCCCCTCTGCAGTCTGGCTGAGCAACTGAACTGAAAACATTCTAACAGACCAATCTGGTGTTCTACAGGGTTGGATTTTTTGAGGGGGTCAAGACAAGCTATCATGATTTTTTATTCCTTTTAATTTTATTCCTATTACCAATGAGTGAAGCTCAGCAGCTCTGGACATTATTTCCACTGAGCTTCACAGCAGGGTCTCACATCACCCGCCCGAAGGCGACCGACCCCTCTCCCAACAGTCATCAGCAACTTCCAGAGGCAAATTTACTCCCATAATTACTTAGCAGGGTTCCCTTCCTACTGCCCCTCCCTCCCCACCCACCCCTCCTCACCTCGGGGAGGTCCAAAGCTTCAGCTGAACTCCTGGAGGAGGTGCTCCAGCCCCGTCGCCGCCACGCGGCCCCTCGGAACCAACCCAGGAGGAATTAAAAGGAAAAGGCTGCCCAGCAAAAAGCAACACGAGCAGGAGCTACTGGAGCCATCCTTGGGATGAGCTACGACAGGAAAAGCAGGGAAAAAATCCATCAGGAAGCCAGAAAGGAGGCTCAAAGAGCTCAGGGGAGAGCCCGAGAGGATGACATCCTGTTTTGTAGAAGTCGAGCCAACCACCAGCTGCCTTGTTTGGGTTGTTTGTGGGGTTTTTTTTTTTTCCTTTTTTCTTTCTCTTTTTTACATCCATTATACATTTTGACTGTTGAATTTTAACTGATCAGGTTCATGCTGAACTTTACTCCAATTAAAGGCCATAAAGCTTTGTTTTAAAATTTGTTTTCCATCATTACCTATTGCCCGGGTTGGTTTTTGTTTTTTTTTTTGGCAAGTTTTATGTTTCTCAGAATCCAAAAAAGATCTTCCCGTTTTTAAGGCTAGGCTAAGAAATGTTAAAAGCTTCTGTAAACATTTCCTCTTCCTCCCCATCGTTGCACAATTTGAAGTCCAAGCACGATTTTGGAAATAAATGAGGTAATTTTTGTGTGCTCGGCCCTCGGCGGGTCGGGCTGAACGCTGATCAGGGGGAGGGGGAGATCTTCCACGGCAGGGCACACCCAGGGCCAGCAGCTGGGCTTCAGTTGGTGATCTTCTCAATCTCATCCAAGTCGTCAGTGTCCAATTTGTTGATCTTTTTGTCTGGGAAAAGGGGAGAAAGAAGTTAAATTTGGGAACACGGAGCATAGGAGGGAAAGCTGCTTTCTTCAGCTGCTCTGGAGGAGCTGGGGAGATGGGTC
>NW_008598981.1:0-1914 GCF_000691845.1 Merops nubicus
AGCAGGGGAGGTGGGTGAAGGTGGGGGTTCACCAGAGGTGGCTTGGCCTGGGGGGGGGTCGCTGCCTCTGCTCTGACTGGGCCCACAGAGGATTCCCCGGGGGACAGGATGAGCTCTGGGGCTCGGGCACCTCGCTGGGCTCACACTTATCCTCTCAGAGCCTGTGTGGAGCTGGGTGCCCAGGCCCCAGCCCTCGGTGTCACAGAAGGGCTCCCGAGGACGGGGAGTCTCTTGTTCCCGGGGGTCTGTGGCACTTACAGCCCCGTGGCTGCAAACAGCAGGGCACCAAAAGCCTCAGGGGACTTGTGGAGGGGAGGCAGAACCGTGGCTCACATCAGAGAGGTGTCAGAGACCTGCCCCAGCTCCCACCTTCTCTGTGCTGCTGTCCTGAGGAGTTTAGCATTACAGCCAGTGGCAGAAGCAGAGGAGGGGGAATTCTCCAGCCCCCAGGCTGACTGTGCCACTGCCAGCCGAGGAGGACAGGGAAAGGGGGAGAAGAACAATCCAGGTTAGGAGAAATTCCCTTGCAGGCTGCCCCTGCCCCTGCTGCTGCTCTCCCGTTAACCCGGCGCTTTCTGCTGGGAGACGTTCAGCAGCAGCCACAGAAAGAAAATTTCCTTGGGGATAAATGCTGAGAATAAAGAAGGAGAACAGGGAAGAGCCAAGGGAGTGCTCTGTGGGCTCAGCTCCTGGGCTGCAACTGCCAGAGGCTTCGCTGGGGCTGCAGAAGGTCTGAATTCACTCCCTCAGTTCTTTATAGTTCCCTCAGCCACACACGAGGGTGGGTGTAAGGCCTTGGAAAGGGCCTGAAATAACCACAGGAGGGTTTTTTTGTTTGTTTCCCCAGTTGCAGCTATGCTGAGGGAACAAAAAACCCCTTGCCTTCCAAGAGATCCTACCCCCAGGAGAAGCACAGCGGGTGGGCTCGGGGGAAATCCACCCTCAGGATGGCAGAACTGGCTGGCAGCTTGGGAGAGGTGGACGTGGTCACGGGGCATGCTGCAGAGATCCAGAGGTGGGTGGCAAATCCAAACAGCTGCCCCAGCTGCCTTCCTGGGGGAAATTCTCGTGGCCTGACTCTCTTTTGCAAAATAGCAAATTATTTGCTAGTGAATACGTTGGAGGTAATTATGCTCCTCCACTTAATGCTGGTGGAATCTAATCTTGATGTGGTCTATCAAGAAAAATAGAGAGAAACCAAGAAAAAGGTGAGACTGCAGCAGTAGGAGGGATGAGATTTAGGGACTGTGACCTGTTAGAGTGCCAGGGTTGGGTTTTCCCAGTGGGGCAAGGAGAAGGATGAGCTGGAGATACACGGCCACAGCTTCTGAGAAGGTGGAAGGTGGTGTTAGAAGAGTTGGAGAGCCTGCAGCTGGTGGTGAGGGAGGTGGGAGCAGGGGGGAACTCCAAAAATTCCCCCAGAATCTGAACAATCTGAAGAGAAATGCCATGGAGGAGCTGAGGCAGCACAGTGCCTGCCTGGCAGAGAGCAAGCACCGGCTGGGGAGGGGCATCCAGCACATGCCAGCAGCTCTGCCAGGGCAGCCAGGGGCCTGCTGCAGAAGCAGGAGGAGTTTCAGGTGAGGCTTTAGGGCTCACCGAGAGACCCAGCTCAGCAGAATGCAGAACATCCTGTTACAGAATCCCAGCTCAGTGGAGGTTGGAGGGACCTCTTGGGATCATCCCTTCCAACCCCCCAGCTCCAGCAGCTCACCCCCAGCAGGGTGCCCAGGGTCACAGCCAGGAGGGTTTGGGATCTCTCCAGGGCAGGAGCCTCCCCAGCCTCTCTGGGCAGCTGCTCCAGGCTCTGCACCCTCACACCAAAGAAGTTTCTCCTCCTGCTCAGGTGGCACCTCCTGGGTTCCAGTTGGTGCCCGTTGCCCCTTGTCCTGTCCCTGGGCACCACTGACCAGA
>NW_008598981.1:2180-2389 GCF_000691845.1 Merops nubicus
CACACGTTTCCACTGCACTGAAGCTCTTGGGGTGTCCCCAGCCCTGGGGGCAGCTCTCTGATGCCCAGAGATCCCGTTAGGTGCTCCTGGTTTGTGCCCCTGTTTTAAAGCCGTCTGTAGCTGTCCCTGATCCCTCTCTCCACGATGTCCCCAGCTCCAGCCAGCTCCCCGAGCACAGCTCCCTGCTCCAGCTGCCACCAGCCACCCGC
>NW_008598981.1:2664-2993 GCF_000691845.1 Merops nubicus
CACATCCGAGCGAGGTGCAGCCTGCACGGCCGGGAGCTTTGCTTTCCATCTGACTGCCTAAAGACACTCTGTTGATCTTACAAATGCCAAACAATTCCATGGCTGAAAATGGGCCCTGGTGGCTCTCTGGGGATGATCTTCCCCTCAGCCTGGGGGGGGGACAGCAAATCCTGCCCAAGGTGCTCTGCCTGGGGGGCCATCCCCCCTTCCCCTGGGGTGTGGCATCTCTGGGGAGAGATGAACTGCAGCAAGGACACGTGCAAGGTTCTGCACAGGGGTTGGGACAATCCCGTACCCAAATATAGACTGGGGATGAAGGGCTGGAGAGC
>NW_008598982.1:0-1626 GCF_000691845.1 Merops nubicus
GTGCCACTCCCGGCAGGCTGAGGCCCCGGGGCGGCTGAGTGGGGGCCCAGCCATGCCTGTCACTGAGTGGCGATGTTCAACCGGGCACCCTCCACCTCAGCCTCAGAAAGACTTTCCAGGGACCTCCCGAACTGGAAAATAAACACTTTCCCTTCAGCTGTCCCAGTCATCCCAAGCGTGATGCGTCCCGTGCTCAGGACCCCTCTGCCATGTCCCCTCCCTGCCGCGTCCCCTCACCGCTCACCGAGCCCCTGCTGGCTCCACGCCAGCTCTGCGCCCAGGGAGCGCAGCGTGTGCAGGACACAGCTGTCCCCTTGCTCCATCCTTCACAGCCAGGACAGGGCCCCAGGTCCTCACTGAGCGGCTCTTCTGTCGCCTCTCTCCACTCCAGCATTCCCTCCATCGATCTGACCAGCTGCAAGTACGAGAGCGGTAAGTGGAGCTGCTGTGGGGCGTCCCTCTGCTCAGCCAGGGACAAGCCTGGCCCCAATTTCTGCTGGTTTGCATCCACAGAGTTATTGGTTGCAAGTGCCTCAGGCCCCCGTGAGACAAAAGGAGCTTTTCACACTCTGGACTGAGGTGCCCTCTGGCTTAAAGAGGCACAACATGTACCAGAGCAGTGCAGGCCCTTGCCCCTCCTATGTCTGCATTTGCCAAACATCTGCTAAAACTGGTGAGAAAAGCCTAGTTAGGGGCAGCTAAAATGCCAGGCTGGTACCTGTACTGGGGGAAATGACCCGAGAGCTTCTCAACTCTAACGTAAAAAGCCAGTGACGGAAGAGGCAGGATGGGCACCCAGAACCTCTCCCTTTGCCATTGTCTCCAGTGGTGTGCTCTAGGGAGCTGGTCCCTTCTCCCGTCTTGCCTTTCTCTGCTGGCACAAGCCGTGTTGTCACAGGGCAGCTCTGAGTGTTTGGTGGCTGTTACTGGCCAGTTTGCTAGCTGCTGTTCCAGCAGCACAGCCACACGTGCCCTACTGTTGAAGGTCACAGCCCGCTCAGCTGCCTGAGGAACAGTTTTTATAGCAGGAGCGTGTTTTGCCTTGGGCCATGCCAGGACAATTTGGTAATGGGTGGACAGGAACCTGCAGCAGGAGGTGACATAGCAGCATTCAATGACCTTTGCTGCCTCCCCAGCCCTGTGAGAGGCTAAATTCAGAGATGCACTAACTGGAACTGTCCCAGCAGCAACCACCTGCTCCTTTGCTGCCTCCCCAGCCCTGTGAGAGGCTAAATTCAGAGATGCACTAACTGTAACTGGCCCAGCAGCAACCGCCTGCTCCGGAGCTCTTGTGCCCTACTGCCAAATAGCTCTTGATTTCAAAGGTGGAACTTCAGAAGACTTGTATCTGCCCGTGTGCTGTCAGACCCATGGCAGATTCAAGCCTGCTGTAGTTCAGGAGGTCCTCTGCGACCCCAAAATGTGTGGACTTGGGGGGGGGGCTGGCAGCCCCCTGTGGCCCTGCAGCCTGAGCCCAGGGTGAGCGTAGCTGTGTAAAGCTTGTGTTTCTTACCCTTCCTGAGGGGTCCTGCCAACACCTTGATCCCCGGGGGTGGAACTGCAGCCTGGGGTTGATTCCGGCCCCGTGCCTGGCTGCTGTGGGGGTGTGAGCGTGCCCGGGGCTCA
>NW_008598983.1:0-1476 GCF_000691845.1 Merops nubicus
CGTCCTGCGGCACCTCGGGGCACACAGCTGCACCGCTGGGCATCGGGTACCCCCCGGCCCCGGGATGTCCTGTGGACCCTCTCCCCATCCATGTTCCACACCCTCCCTCGGCCACGGGGTAACCCTGGGTGCAGAGCATCCCCACCGACATACCAGCCCCGGGGAACAGGATGCCTTCATCTACATACCCTCCCTCAGGGCACGGGGCATCCCCAGAGGCCGGGCATCCTGGGGACACCCAGTCCACACAATACCCACCAGAACACAGGGCACTGTTGAGCCACCACCACCACTGTCTACAGCCCTTCTACGGAGCTTATGGTGTTCCTGGGCGCTGGACATCCTGGGTGTGCCTCCATCCACAGACCCCCCCAGGACACGAGCCTCCCCTGGGAGTCCCCCATCCACATAAGGCCCCTCAGGAGTAAGGACTTTGTGAAGTACCCCCATTCAAATGCCCCTCTCCTAATCCAGGTATCTCCCCTGGCATGGGGTATCTCTTGGGCATGGAGCATCCTGGGGGGTTCCCATCCGTGCAGCCCACCTTCAGGCGTGAGCCTTCCTAGGGCTCATTTGGCCCCCCCCAGGCAGGGGACAACCTGGGGACTCCTCCAGCCACTCAGCTCCCTTCCAGGCTGCTTGGCACCCCAGGACACAGGGCACTGCAGGGCTCCATCCATTCATGCAGCCCCTTGTGGCACATGGACCCACTGCAGACCCTCATCCCCAGGACATCCAGATCCTCTCTCCACTCAGCACCCCTGAAGTCGGGCCCACAAAGCATGTGCCCTCCCCTCTCCCCCCAAATCCACACTGCACTCTGCAAAGCTACATGGACCCCACAGCTTGTGCCCTCCGCGTCCCCAAATCCCTCTGGCTGCTGCCCACCCTGGGCAGACGAAGGCTCCAGAGTGGGACCCCAGGCTCCTGGCCACCAGTGACAGCAGCTGCAGGGGGGACAGGACCCTGGATGCCTGGCTTCCCTTGCCCAGTGAGAGAAGGGAGCACGTGTGGAGGACGCTGAGAGGTCAGCGCCCAGCACTGGTCCTGCTCTTCACCCACATGTGCCCAGGCTGGCGAGGGTGGTGGTGGTGGGTGGTGAGCAGCCACCATAGAAAAGCCTAGGGAGAGCATCATCCAGCTGGGGAAACTGAGGCACGCACTGGGCAGGGAGTGTGTGTGTCGGCGGGGAGGGGTGCCAGCTTGTGCCACCCGTGTCCCTGCCTTGCCACCCCTGCCAAAGGGTGGCGGGAAGGGGTGGCGGTTGGCGGGTGTGTGGCAGGCGGGCGCCCGGGAGGGGAAGGCAAGTGTGGAGGGGAGGAGGGGGAAGTGCGGGGCTGCCAAAATCAACTCCGGGCGGTACAAACACCCGGCCAGCTGCGCGGTGTAGCTAGGGAAACACGGCACAGCTGGAGCACAACAGGCCCCGGCCTCCCCAGAAGGCTCCTCCTGGACCTCCCCCCAGCCCAGCGAGCG
>NW_008598984.1:0-3451 GCF_000691845.1 Merops nubicus
CAGGCGGAGCGGGACTGGGCTGGGCTCCCCGCGGCTCTCCCACAGCCTCCCCCAGCGGCTTCAGGGAGCAGACGGGAACTTCGGCTGAGTCGGGGTTTAGCTGGTTTTTTTCGGTTGTCTTTCCAGCGGGGGCAGCCGAGCCATTGTCCCGGCGGAGCGCGGCGGGGGCGTGCGAACTCACCTGCGTGAGCACACACGCCTGAGCGTGCGTGCGAACTCACCTGCGGGAGCACACACGCCTGAGCGTGCACGCCCACCCAGCAGGGAGGAGAAGCTGGCTCTGGAAAGAGGGAAGGATCACTAGCTCACCCAAACCCGAAAGCTTTATGAAAACACACCTTTGTGATTCTTTTATTTGTTTGCTTGCAGTTTGATAAGAGAGATTAGTTCCTCGTGTTACAGCAGAGAAATGGAGGGGGAGGGGGGCTGTGGATCGGGCTGTGAACTTGAAAGGGGCTCAGCTCCAACCTTATCTCCATCCCCTGCAATAGTTTTCACGATTTTCCTTAAACTTTAGTGCTACTGGTGACCCCCTAAAGCAGGCCATGAGCAAGTGCCCCGTTTTGTGGATTCTTTAGTGGCTAATATAGGGTTGAGCTGACGCTGCCACCCCTTCCCTTCATGGGATTGTCCCCTGCTCAGTGCAACCACCCGTTACACAAAGCTGAGCCAGAACTCCTCCATGTCTGTCAAAATGGTTGGAACAGGCAAATAAACATGGGAGTCTTACCGAGGAGGCTGACTGACACCCACATAAGATCACAGAGGAGAAGGAGGGAGAGGATGAGGCACAGAGGTTGCACAGGCTTCATTTTCTTGGGCAACTGGGACAAAAATGCCCCCACTGACTTCTGAAGTGTCCAAGATCACCATAGATATCCGAGCTGTTTGCCTGGGGAAAAAAATGGCCTTCAGCTTTTTGGTCTTGCTTACTTGTGAGTCAACCCTTCTCTGACTCACGCTCAACCCCATCTTCACAAGATGATGTGTGCCACTATGCCCTGGCCAGCAGAGGAACTGAGCCTCAGGAAAGAGGGCATCAAAGAAAGGTGTGGGTATAACACACCAAGAACTGGCTATTGGCACCCAAGGCATTCAAGGAAACCTCACAAGCAACCAGCAAGAGCCAGCAAAGATGCTCCCCTGAGCCACATTTCCCTCAGCACAAGGTCACCCTCTGCCTCAGTCTCTGTTTGAGAGCATCAGCAACGTGGCTTGTCTCCCTGCAAGTTGCTTTGCCAGTGACACTCTCCGTTGGTGCTGCTGAGATGTCTCTGCACGGGCCTGAGGCGGTCAAGGTTGGGTTCACTGGGTGGGAACTCCGAAATCTCCTCCTCTCTTGTTCTTCTGCCAAATGCAAGCTAAAAAGGCTCTCCCCAGTGGTATCACCGCTGGCACTCCTGCCTCCCTTGTCCATGATCCCCTCTGCTCTGCCCTTGCTGAGTGCCTCCAGCCAGGCTTGCCCAACTCGGCCAGAACAGTCTCAGAGGAAGGAAAATGGGCTTCTCCACACCATTGCCACTGCGGGGTTTTATGCCAGACCCAGCTGCCAGTCAGGTCCACAGCTGGGCTTTCCAAAAGGTTGCCTCTCTGAACAAGCCCACCCTATGCACGGGAAGGGAGCAACCACCCAAAGCAGGAGAAGAGCAGGGCCACAACAAGGAAGGCAAACACTTCAGCAAGACCTAGCTCTTGGGAGAGAAGGGACGAGAGCAGGGAACACCTGAACTGCCATGGAAGAAACTCCGGCCATGAAAGCACAGCCTGAGTGTTTCCCAGCCACGTTTTTAGCCCCTCAGGTGACTGATGCCAGGCTTGGGTAGAGGTGCTCAGCTTCCAGCTGGGGCGAGCTGTGCCTCTCCCTGGTGCCAAGGGTGCTGTGCTGGCTCCCATCCACCACACATCTGGCTTCGCTCTGTTCTTGGCACTCCAGTGGCCTTGGACACATTACAAGCACTTACACGTAAGCCTTAATAACAGCAAACACACCGACCTGAGCAGAACTATTAGACTCAATTGAAATATTATCATTCCCACTAATTTTGCCTTTCATTTTAATCACATTCATTCAGCAGACAGATTAAAAAGATTATAATGAGGAGGGATCGACTTCTCACGTTTGGTTTACCTCTTCCACCCCAGAAGGGGCTGGGGATGCAACCCTGCCAACCCCTCACAGCAACTGCTCTGTAACAGATTCTAAGTTCCACCTGAAAACATCCCACCCTGACTTTGAGAGAGGGACTGTGGTACCTGCTGAGGTTGGGGTTCCTTATACCCCACCATCTTGCCTGGCAGTGAGCTGTGGCAGATGCTAGGAGAAAAAATGTACAGGAAAGACTCAGGAATAAGCCTACACTTTTCATAATAAACCTCCCACCTTTCTCTTCATTTGTGGTTTATGGAGCTCATGAGACAAGAGCAGCATCCAGACATCAAGGGTACTGCAGGAATTTGTACAATACTGCGGGCAATGACTTCCACAACCCACACGTGGCGCAACCTTCTTTTTCCTTGGTTTAAGCTTGCTCCCCATACACCCACTTGTTACCCCTGGACTGTGGGAAATGGTGAACGATTGTTCCCTGACCTCCTTCAGGGTTTCATAGATCTCATGGTATATCCCACTTCCCCACTAGACATCCTTTCATCCAATACATTCCTGAGTCACTGTTCTGCACCTCTGATGTTCTCATTGGGGTGGTAATGGAGCAGATGGACTGTGACTGCTAACAAGTTCCCTGCTTTTTGGGAGCATGACCTGAGCCTCTGTCTGACCTACAGCAGCCAGGGGGAAATATACTTTAAAGTGTTGAAGGGTGAAAGCGCCCTGAAAGGTTCAAGTCCTCCAGATGAAGCCTGAAGCTTGTCTGAACATGGTGGATTAAAGTCACTCACAATAGCCATCTGTTGTCCTCATACAGGAGTACTGGGAGGATACATTTTTCCTCTGTGAACACTCAGATACTCTACTGAGGAGGTGCCAGGCAAAAAGCCCCCAGGGAGAGGACTAACGTTGAATTCAGAGCAAGAAAAACTGCCAAATGCGAGGCCTAAGGCCACACACTGAACAATAAGAAACCAAACAATTGAAAAGCTGCTTTATCCAGCTGCCTGTCCTATCTAAATTGGGTTTTCTGGGCAA
Organism: Merops nubicus; assembly: GCF_000691845.1. Lineage (NCBI taxonomy): Eukaryota > Metazoa > Chordata > Aves > Coraciiformes > Meropidae > Merops > Merops nubicus. The sequence goes on from NW_008598984.1 coordinate 3,146, forward strand.
AGAAAGTGCAGAACTGGAGGTCTTCATGCAATAAAAGCGAAAAATCTTCCTTGAACTCAGAAAAAAATCACCTTTATTTGTTTTTGTTTTTCAGAGCACCAACCGCACTGGAAACACAAGCGCACGTGGACAGGAAGCTACAGAAAACATCCCCTCGGAAAGGCCTCGGACCAGGCGGCTGCCCAGGCTCCCACACGGGGCTATCCCCAGCAGCCACCCACACGCTAAGAGGAGTGCAAGTGGCCAGAGACCACAGGCCGACGGCGCTCCTGCCCAAGCTCGATCCGCAGCACTGGGGCGGCAGCC
>NW_008598985.1:0-229 GCF_000691845.1 Merops nubicus
AGGGAAAGCATCTCTGCTTGATATTCAGCATTAAATAATTCAGCCCCCTACAGAGAGAGCCGGGAGAAGAATGAGTCTGACAAAAAATACAAAGATTTCCTGTGCCACGTTAGAACGCATTGGCCTCATCAGTTTGCTGGAGCGATGCCGATACGGCGGAGCCAGGGAGGGGAACCCGGTGGAGCAGAGAGCACCTCACCGTGGCAAACCAGCCCTCCGGCAGCCACTG
>NW_008598985.1:337-3484 GCF_000691845.1 Merops nubicus
CTTCGTGTACGAGAGCCGGGGCTGGAGCCGCCCGCAGATGCTCTGCCCCAGACTCCCCACACGCCCTGCCCCGCCTGCGACGCCGCTCAGGAACCCGGCAGGCTCTCCCCAGGATGTTTGCAGCTCCGGCTTTGATGTGCGGATTAATGAGAACTGACACCGCTGGAGCAAAGCCTTCAGAAGCCCAAAGGCAGGGCCCGGGGCGAGGCTGGAGGGGACGAAAAAAAACTGCTGCGTGCTCAGATTCGCCTCCCGTCAGCGGGGTGAGACGGAGCACGGCGGGGCGGTGGCAGAGTCACGTTGCCCAGGGCTGGCTGGGCTCCAGCAGTGCTGTGGCCTCGCTAAGAGCCCTGGCCAGTGCCACCAGGCAGCACCACTGGGGCAGGCTTTGCAAGGGCACCCGGGCACATCGGCCCACGCAGACACGGACAAGACTCAGGGTGCTTTGGGAGCCCCCCAGTGCTGCTCCCACGCTCGCAGCCACCTCCCTCCTCCTGACCGCCCAGCCGTGGCCGTGGCGCAGCTCGGTGGAGCAGCTCGCGGACACTCACCTGCAGCACTGGAGCAGCACCAGCCAAGGAAAGGACACGGCGTCCCACGGCCTCTGCCCGGGATGGGACTCCTCCTCTGGGCTCCTGGTGAGGCGCTGGAGCAGGGCTGGATTTGGCCAACATCCTAGCCCAGTAGCCCTGCTCTGCTCACAGAGGCTCCGGGGCTGCAGAGCACCTGGACAGAAAACAACATCATCACCCCAACAGCCCAGCAAGGCGCTGAGGCAATATAACCAACTCCCTGCTAATCTGCTGAGTGAAGAACCCCCAGGCACGCCGCTGCCAGCCTCCCGACAGGCACCTCAGGAGCACAGCCCGGGGCGACCGGCTCCGCTCCGACTCCGCAGAGCAGGATGAGGACAGCTGCACCGTGAGTGGCACTTCTGAGCCTCTGACCCCTCCAGCAGCGGGGTCCCTTCTGCCCCCAACAGTCCCCAGTGGACATCCTCACCAGAAACGGGCCCCTCGGAGGCCAGTGGGGTGGGAGCCCCTGCACCTACCCTGTGAAGTGGTGGGTGGGCAAAGCCCTGGGTGCCCACAGTGCCCAGAAGCCAGGGCCCCCTCTGCACCGAGCGCTTTGGGAAGAGATCTATTAGCTGGTAACCACAGGCAAGGCAGAACGCTACCGCTTTAGTACGGCCATAAAGCACTCCCCAATTATCATCTGGAGTCTCTGCTGCAGGGTGTTTACTGAGAGCGACACCTGATTTACAGCACTGCATAGGGCAGGCATAGGGTCCTGCCCTGCTGCTCCCAGCCACCACTACCGGCACAGCCCAGCACAGCCGAGGCTACCAGGGATGTGGCCATGGGGTTCCCCCACCCGGGAGCCAGTGCAGCTCACCCGCAGAGGGGAGGGGGCACAGCAGACCCTGGAGCAGGTCGTGGTCAGCCTCCCTGCTTGCTCCTGCAATCCCCGGCCCCAGGTGGCTGTGGAGGACGAGTCCTTGCCCCGTCCTCACCTCACTCCTTGCTGCAGTGTTGGGCTGGCTTGGCTGAAGTCACAACTTCTGAAGTTCCTCCAAAATGAATATGGATGCACATCTGCCTCCACTTAGGTGTAACAAATTGTTAGAGAACACATCTAGTTATCCCAAAACACGTCCACCGCTGGCATCCCAGCTACCCTGAGCACGGACTGGTCGTGGCCCAGAGCTGCCGAGGGGTCTTTCATGCCCTGAAAGAAAGAAAAGCTGCAGGCTTGATTTTTCATCACTATTGAGTAAATAAAGTCCTCCACAGCTGCTTCCTTCTCCTAGAGAGGAAGAGCAGCCGTTCTCCAGGAGGCAGGGGCTGCCCCCCAGACCCTTCCCCATGCACAGGGACAAGGTGCTGTCCCCAGGGGTGGCAGCAGGACTTGGGGCACCGTGGGGAAACCAAGGCACGGGAAACTACCCTCGCCCCGCATGCGCAGGGGAGCGGGGCCCAAAGCACGAGCCCGATTAGTCGGTGCCTTGCTCTAAGCGCCAGATAACACATCTAAAATGTGTTTATTTCCATCCAGGCTGCTTTTTAATTTGATTATTTATCTCCCGTTTAGCCTTTGACAGATCAAAGGCTCAGCGGAGGGGAAGCGGAGCTGGGCCGTGCATGAAAATGAGCCTTGATACATAATTAATTAACATAAAACAGTTTCATTAGGAGATGGAGTTACACGGACGTTTGTCCTAAAAATTTCAGCTGTGTAGAGAGCGTGGGGGAAACGTGGCCCGTGCCAGCCCGGCCCCCTCCTCCTCAACTGCACACAACGGCTCCTACCCTTGATTATTAATCTGTTTTTAATTCTATTAAGGGATGGCCAGGAGAAAGAGTATCAATTTTAGATTAACAAGGTTATTAGCACTTAATTATGTGAGGTGTCTTTGTAATTGAAAAGGAAAAGAGGAAGCGCCATAAATATCCCCAGCCCCTGAGCTCCTGGGGGTTTGCGGGTGGCTCTTTATTCACGAGGCTGTGGAACCATAAATATTAAATATCTTGTGAAAAAATTACAAGGCAGAGAGAGGATGCCCTCTGGATATTCCGGCACCGAATGTTCCTGCATTTACAAATATTCATTAACTGGGATCTGCAAAGTTATTTCCACCAAGACTTGGTGAATGAGCATGAGAGAGAGAAAGAGAGAGGTTATTTAAAAAAAAAATAAGAGTCTAGAGTAAATATTATTAGTAATTTTTATCTCTGCATGTCCCTAATTATTCCATAATTAAGGAAAGCGCACATACGCATATACAATCACTAACCTGTCAGTCTCGGGGGTTTCTGTTCCCAGCCCTGTCAGGGGATGAAGCTGCTGGGAGAAGGGCTTTCCCCAGAGTGGCATCGGGGTGCCCGTGGCTGGGGACCCCCTGCACGTCCAGGACGACCCTGCAGCCCTGGGACGCCGCACCGAGCGCCCCCGACCTGGAGCCGCTGCCAGCTGGAGAGAAATTCAAATGACAGATCTTGGGCTCTTTTTAATTAAAAAACAGTAACGGGAGAGCGCAGGAGGAAACAGGTACCAGAAGAGGCTGCTCACCAGCACGGGCTTGGCTGGAGGCAACGAAACCCCCGCTGGGAGGGTGCTGGGAGAGGCCACGGCCATCCCCAGCGGGAC
>NW_008598986.1:0-2097 GCF_000691845.1 Merops nubicus
AATTATAATTAATTTCTAAAACATTAAGGAAAAGTCTTATTTTTCTTAATGCAAACTTATTTCTTTTCCCCTAATATTTGCATTTTCATTCGTGTGATGTGCTTTGATTAATTTTTTTGACAAATACTCTACTCTTGCTCCATTTTTAAAGGTATGTTCAACGTCCTTAATGAAAGATTGATGGTAAATGTTCTAAAGTAAAGAGAATTAGGAAATGTTTTCATTTTTTTTAATATTTATTTCCGTCTAGTCTGATTTTGATGGTTTATCATACTTCCACAAAGAAGTAACTGTGACAATCAGATCTCTTGTTTCAAATAATTGCTGTTCTTATCCTTTGAGTTTGCTGATTCCTGAATGTAAAAATGTTACTTAAATTACTTGACATGAAAGAGCCCCCTGAGGACTGCAGCATTACTGAAAGGAAGCTAGCTCTCCTGTCTACACATTACAGGGCCCAAGAATGTCTCGGTCTTCAGTATTAGCTACAGTTGAAGGAAATAATATCTTAATGCATGCTTGAAGTTCTATTCAGTAATCAATATGGAAAGCTTCCTTATGTGGTGTTACAAAAAACATTTGAACTTTTTTTGGCACTTTGCTTTTTTTGCTGCAATTAAATGATAGGTCGTCATGCTAGTGATTTATTAATTACTCTTCTGAAGTGAGCACTGTGGTGCTACAGTTCTAATGTGGGGGTGCAGTCAGTGTTTTGCTTGATACTGTTTACCATAATTACGTATGTCTGAAGGAGAGGCATTTCCAAGTAACCACCCACCAGTACTGAGAGCCCTGCACCTAACATTTAACAGGCCAGTCCTTGCTCACACTAAACTCAGTTGGCCAGCAGACAGACGGACATTATGTGCCCTTCCAATTGCATGTCCTGAGTACTATTTCCAGAAAAGTTTCCAAACTTTTGTGTGTGCTTTACCCTTTAGACTCCAACTCCTTTATGAATTGGGAGCAAGTTACCTTGAACCATGAAACTTTCTCTCCAGTCTTTCATAGCTGTGCATGAGGCAGTCTGCTGCCATAGAGCATTCCGGTGCCCTGTTCCCTGGTACGGGGGTGATGCAAGGGAAGCATTTCTTCCTGCCTCGCTCCACTGAACTCTTCAGCATCATTCCTTAGAATTGGAGCCTTGCATTTCTTTTTATAACAACATCCCTGCTTCTCACGTTTTAAAGAATAAAATCCAATTTGTATGTAGACATGTATATAATATGTATGAAATAACAACGATAGTAATGTTTTCTTTTTAAAATCTTTTCTAATACTTTGCCTTGATTCTGTGTTTGTGCTTTCCTTGGAGTGTTTCACCTGTGACTGCTAAACTGCAGAATTGTTCTAGAAAGTGAGGTAGTGATGATGCATTGCCCTTGGTTTTACTTGCATCATGTCAGTATTCTTTGTTTGTTGATAGGGAGAAATGACTTCATGTTTTTGCAAGCTAGAGAGGGAACCATTTTGAGTACTGCTTCAGTAGCCTTTCCTGTGTCTGCTACAGCAGACAGCACTTTGTCTGAAAGGTAGAGAAGTTTGTCTGGATAAAGGATTAGGCATAGCAAAAACCTTGTGAGTATAAAACATGAATGACCAATAGATTATTTTTTTTTAATTGTTAGGGAAGGTTATCTTAATGAGAAACATTATTTCAAAGATTGAATGGAAACTGTAGTGTAATAAACAGGGTCAAAATAATCTGTCTGCATGCATGCCCACTCCACCATCTTTCTTTGTTTCTTTGACAGTTTTATGCATTTTATATGGTTTTATTTGTCTGTTACATGTATACACATGCATTATAATTTTATATATATAAAAACTAATACATGCAAATTTTGCTTGAAAAAAACATTAAACCACTTTGATGAAACTCACTATGTGTTATTAGTACATTTGTAGTAGAGTTTCTAAAATGGTCATAATTAACTGCTAGCATTTTTTCCGATTGAGTGGTGCTCAGTACTATAAAGTAACCTGCATGTCATTGCAGGTGGTTTGATATTGGATGTCTGATTATTGAGGATCCAATTCATGGAATTCATCTGGAAGCTTTCACCCAAGCAACACCGGTGCCTTTACAGTATGTTC
>NW_008598987.1:0-15643 GCF_000691845.1 Merops nubicus
AATTATATTGCAATTGTGCTAAGCAAATTCTTAAAGTTTGTAGCTTGGCTTGAGATTTATGTTTTATTTCCAGACTGGAGACTTTGCAGTACCAAAAGTAGACTTCTTCTGATTGTTCTAAAATTTGAGTATTTGCAGCTCAAAGGTTGTAACCAAACAAGAAACTGCAAATGCTACTAGTTTGCCTTACTGTTGATGTAGGAAATATTTTCCCTTTGTGACCTCTGCTCAAGCTATCAAAACTCCTTAGAATCTCTAACTAAAAATTAAGGGCCATATGTATATCTTGGTCTGGGCATAATCCCTATTCCTTTTTAAGAAATGTGTCATTAGTCGGGTGATTAATCCCAGCCAGCATGTACCACACAGCCACTCACTCACTCTCCCCACAGCTGGAAGGGGGCAGAATCAGAAGGATAAAACTGAGAAAACTCACGACTTCACATGAAAGCAGTTTAATAACACGAAAAAAAAAAAAAATGTAAGGAACAAAATCATATAGGAAAGAGAGGAAAAAGATGGAGAAGAAAACTATTGTTCACCACTAACATTGCAATGTCCAGCCAGTCTACAAGCACTGGCAGCCACTGGCAACACACACCCCACACCCCACACCTCGCAGTTTTACTGCTGAGCATGATGCCATATGCTATAGGATACCCCTTCGGTTAGTTGAAGTCAGGTGTCCCAGCTGTGTCTGCTCTCAGCTTCTTGTGCACCTCCTGAGGAGCAGAAAAGGCCTTGATATGTGTAGGCACTGCCCAGCAATAATGAAAACATCCCTGTTATTTATTAACATTACCGTCAACACAGAGCGAAAACATAACCCCATAGAAGCTACTGTTAAGAAATTAAATCTGTTCCAGCCAAACCAGTACAAGATGCCAGAATATTATCTTGTCATTTGTACCTCATCGTTTTATGACTAGAATGTAGGATTTATTTCACAAATAGCAGTGACAGTGTACAGTGCTGAAATCTGACAGTGCAAGACTACTCTTTTGAAGTCAGGATATTAACAGGACAATCATTATTTTTGCCTGTAGTATTAAATGTATATTACAAACTAGCAGACAAATTATTTTAAATTTGAAAGAAGAATACTGAGCCTAAATTCTTGGTGAAAATTTTTACAAAGGATATGACATAGAGCAATTCTGCACAGTCCTCAATAAAGCATTGCCTTTCAGCTTGAAATATAAATACTGAATGAAGTTGTAACAACAACTGCATCAGACTTACTAGAGCACTATTACAGAACAGTCACCCCTTATTTCCATGGGAGATAAATACAATCAGTTTGGTGTTATAGACTGAGACATCCATCAACCCAGCCTACATCTAGAATCAAAGATGAATTTTATTTCTTCACAACAGATACTGCTAGAATGTAGTATCATTAAAAGAAATTGTCAACATTTTTCAAGATTGACAAAAAAAAAAAAAAAAAACAACAGCAATTTTTCATTAATTCCTCATGCTTTGGAGAATTTTTTCGATGGAGCCCATACAGCATCTTAAAATATTACTTTAATACCAAAAAGGAAAAAAATTTTCATAATATGTTTTTTCAGTCACAACGCCTGGCAATTTATTGAAGAACTATAGCACCCTGAGGCAGTCAAGAGTGAATGATAACTGAGTTTGGTGAAGTTTAATGTTTTCGTGAGGGATGAGCGTGGAGTTATGGAGAGGACACATTTATAGGCACGTCCTACAAAACGCATCTTTGGCAAAAGCAGGCTTCTGTGATTAATGTTCTTTCTCAAATTGCATGATTGCCTTTGGTTCTTGTTAACTTTTACACTCCTGTGTTCCTTCTTTTCTTATATTTAGGCTGCACACAACATAAATAAAGATTGATATAAAAATACACGGTGAACTATATAGCGACAGTTGATACCATTTTATTTCTGACATTGAAACAACTATTATATCACTAAACATATGAATGTTATTAATTCTTTTGGAAAGGATGCAGTGGGACTTGAGAATACTATAAACAACTCCTTCTCCCTTCAGTGCCATCCTGTTCTTCAGGTACCTGGGACGTGGCTGTAGACCTCCCAGCTGGAAGCTGCTGTGTGGAAATGAGCTCTGGTAAAGCTAACACAGTGCCCTGTCCATACCCAGTTCTGTCCCCAGAGACTCTCACTGCCTCTAGCTGTGTGTCCACACTGCCCTACACCTTCTCTTCTGGGGAAAGAAAGGCAGGGTATTCTTGGATTTGCTCCATTACCATGGACTGCCGTTTGACCCCAGCCACCATCACAGTCCCGTTCCTTTCACCTGGCTCAGGTACTGTGAGAAAGCACCCTTGTCTCTGCCCTGCTATGATGCTCACCTCTGAACTCTTCTTTTCACACAGACCACTATTTGCCCTTGCAGCTCCCTCACTCCCGGTTTTAGTGCCTCCCCAATGCAGGTATAACTGATAGGCTTTAAGGGCATGGAAAGGAGGAAAAAATATTTGAAGGCAGGCAAGTCTGGTCAGCCTACACTATGACACAAGATTGTTATCGTACATACAGCGATGACATTGATACAGCTTGCAACACTTACATTCAGAATTACAATATTATTGTAGTATCCTAGTGATGCCTGTCACTGAGCTAAAAATAAAAAAAAAGGAAAATAAGAAATGTCATATTTTATTTATCTTAATCTTTCTGCGCCTAGTTCAGAATAGTATACTGAATAGTGAGGAAAAAAAAAAAAGATTCAGAAATGAACATGAAGTTGATTTAAAATGACAAGCACTGTGTTTATTAATAAAATATATATAGCTGTAGATAAAAGAGCCTGTTACAATATAATAACCACATAAAAATGAATTGTTGAACAGGTGCAGTGAAAGGAAACATCAATTAGAAAGCCAATTGTAAGGTCAAGATATCAATTAAATGGTTAATGAGCTATTTCTGGAAAAATCAAAGACAACTGCATTATACAGAATCTGTTCAGAATGTGAACTAGAAAATAGCTCACAAAGATGAAGCAGGAAAAAGGGTGAACATGATGTATTAAGTCTAAAATTCAGTCATAGTTTTATCTGCTTGCTTTTTATGCAGGTTGCAGCTTAATTGGCAACTACACTGTATCATAAATGTCAGCAATTAGACAGCTAGCCATCTCTGGCATGTTACAGCCAGAAAGACGCAAAACTAACCCTAAAGCAATTAGTACCTCTGTGGTTAGAATCCTAATATGGCATTAAGCCACATTGCTCCTATGCCTTCTCCAATGGTCTCCAGGACAGCAGATGTAACTATAAGGAAAAATAAAGCCAACTTCTCTACCACATTGCCAGGTAAAGAAAACCTCAAAACAATATTTGTTGGAAAGCCCACACAGCTAGGCAAGATCAATCAAAAAGGCTCTTGCAGTGCATTGATGATCACTTCTTAATGCAGATAGTGGAGGAACCAATGAGAAGGCGCACGCTGCTGGACCTTGTCTTAACGAATAAAGAAGGACTGGCTGGGGACTTGAAGGCTGGGAACAGCCTTGGTGACAGTGACCATGACATGGTCGAGTCTAGTATTTTACAAGGTAGAAGCAGGGCAATAAGTAGGATTACAACCCTGGACTTCTGCAGGGCTAACTCTGCACTTTTCAAAGATCTGCTTGCAGGAATCCCATGGGCTAAGACGCTGGAGGGCAAAGAGGCCAAGAAAGTTGGTCGATTTTTAAATACCACGGCCTCCAAGCTCAAGACAGATGCATTCCCTTCAGTGAAAAATGGGGTAGATGAGCTACAAGACCTGCATGGGTGAACAGAGAGCTTCTGAAGGAAATCTCATAGAAGAAAGAAGTGTATAGCTCATCTAAGAAGGGACTTTTCTCTTGGGAGAAATACAGGGAAACTGTCAGGACATGCAGGAAGGCAATAAGAAAGGCCAAAGGCCTCTTGGAACTAAAACTAACCCTACTTGTTGCAATAGAAGAGTCTACTTTCTTTTGTTCATGATTCTGCAGACTTTTTCTATTGTTTTTAGTCATCTGTTTTTTAACCAGAGGAGTCCTGGTACCTACAGCTGAACCTGCAATGCTAAATGCAGTCCATACTTACAAGTATCCATGTTTCTCCTCTCTGAATCTTTTTTTTCCCAATTCTTACACATATTTTTTGTTGCTGCTGTTGGTTGTTTTGTTTTGTTTTTTAAACAAGCAGCCAGAACTCCTCACATGGCCTTCAAGCTGTGGTCAACCATGGATTTACACAGTAGGATTAAATCATAAGGACTACTGTGTTCTTTATTCATTTCCTAATATTTTCTAATATGTCCCTTGTTTCTTTGGCTGCTGTCAAGCATTGATCTGTTGTTTCCATGAAGTATCTATCTCAAATTCAAAGCTTTTTTTTCCTGAGTAGTAATGATGCACTGAACCCACCATTTAATCCGTGAATCTTCTGTCATCACTGTTATGCCTCAGTTCATATGTGACGGCATTGAATTCCACCTGCATTATTACTGCCCAGCCTTTCAATTTTGTGAGGTTCTTATTCTTCTTAGCTGCCCATCACCCATTTTACATTCAGTAGCTTTATCAGCAGATTTTTCTCACCTCACTCAGCCAATCTTCTTTTCTGGAGGTTTTATGAATGAATATGTTAAAAGGTAACAGAATAGATACCATGGTGGCTTCTCATACTGCAAGAACTTAGCCTTTATGCTGCAAACTCTTTATCTGTACCAGGTTTTCCCTTTTAGTCCATGGATGTTGAAATCCCTCAAGAAGCCCTTTTGGGAATCCAGGTAGTCTACAGCAACTTACTTATATATTCCCTGACTCCTTCAAAACACTCAAAAAGAATTTAAAGTGAAACTTCTCTTTAAAGCAATCTTACTCCTTTTCAGGTGCATTACATTTATCCCATGTTCAGCAACTGGTCCTTCACAATAACTTTCAGTGTGTTGCCTGTTATAGATGTCAAGCACACCATAGGTCTCTTCCAGAAATATCTTTCCAACGACCAGCAGCACACTTCCTGTCTCAGAATTCTCAAGTAGCAAGGAAGTTTTACATTCCCTTGTTAGCAATTAAGTTGTTTCAGCCCTGCGACAGAAATCCTAGGCACACACCATCCTATTCCAGTGATCTATTGGTGTTTAGAGTATTTCTTCAATAACAGCAGCATTAGTATGAAAACATACATGTTATGTCTATTTGTATCATTACTTCTTTACTGTTACTTGTACCAGTCTTTAATTGGTCTTTAGGTTTTGAAGTCTGTACGTTCTTGTCTATATATCCTTGTCTGTGAGCCAGAGAGCAGTCTCCCCTACCTCTTGTAGGATCTTTTTTTAAGTTTTAAGACTTCTCTGATTCCAAGGCTCTGTTTTTGGAAAGGACAAGCCTGTAGGTAAGTTCTTGCCATTACTATATTAAGTCTTTTGAAATTTATCATATCAGATGTCTTATCTTTCCACAGATTCACTCTTCTTTGATCTCTTATAGCTTCCTCTTCAGTTAATCCCTTCATGTTAAAAATGGCACAATAATTACTTATTACAGCAATTCAACTTGGCAAGAGTTTAAGATCAAAACATAAACTAAAGAATAGGATTCACGTTATCTAACTATAAATATCTATGGGCTCCACATTGTTAGTCCCTGCAGGCTCTCTTTTGTTGGAAACAAATACATACTTCAAAAGAGCAGTATCTGACCAGTTTCAGACACTTCCCCATATGAATCAAATACAAATCATGATATAAAAGATGGCATTTCTCTCCTCTATAAAGAAACTGCTATAGACTAAGGGTAGCAGTGCAGAAACGTATCATATCCAATGGAGGCTATTGGACTTTGTTCTTCACTAGCCAGGTCATTCACTTCATGTTATATCCCAAGCTACAGACTTGGTTCAAATGGGAGCTGGCAGTTTTACTGAAGAAAAGACTAATAAAAAGTAATTTGTGTTGCTGTTGGCATCACATTTTCATTAGCTAACTTGTTGGTTATTTGAAATTATCAACTTGTAAACTGATAATTTTAAAGTATTGATTTATTTATTAAATTCTAATACTGAATTTAATTTAATGACTGTGAAGTTCTGTCTAACCAGTTTAATAAGCCAATACAAATTAGTTCACACATACACTCACTCCTTTCAAAAGAAATTCCATAAAGAAATTCCAACAAACTGTGCAGAAAAATAGGGTGCAGAAACCTCCTAATAAACAAGCTTTTTGACTCCACTTTCAAGCTATTACTCAAAGGCAAGATCACAGTGACAAACACAAAAAAACATCAAGAACCAACTGGGTTCATCAAAGTACAGAAAGTAGAGTTGCTTTCTGACTGCTCGGAAAAAAAGATTAACTCTTAAAATAATCCCTAAAAAAAATCAAAGGCTGCTATTCAGCCATTCAGTCGTACATGATCCAACCATGGATGATTATGCATTTCAATGTTCTTCACACTTACAGTTTAAGTTTGAGATCTTTGACTTTAATACCACTTTATCAATGTTATTAATTAAAGCTTGCGCTGATACAGCCTCTTCGGAAACACGTAATCTTGGAACTTCTTGTATGAATGCAAAAATCCTCCATGACAAGTAGAGACAAGTAACATATTAAACACAACTGTAAAATCTGCATAATTAAACAGACTTCATTTTTCTGAATCTCACCATGATATAAATCCACAAACAGAAGTTTCTATTTTCTACTATGTCTATGCAGTAAAGAGATTCCTTTATTTGTTGTACAAATAAGAAGAGGCTTAAAATCTATTTTCTGCACCAGAGGTTGCTTTTTGATTTCCTTCTTTTTCACACTGTTGATTTTACTAATTATTTTTGCATATTTGTATTAGGCAGACTTTTTGAAGAGCAGAGAACAGATAGAAAGTTAGGTTCAGAAAAGAAATATTTTGACCATATAAAACATTACAACAGCTACAATAACTGCTTCAATCACCACGCATTTTAAGGATTGCAATGGTAGTGATCTCTTGGAGGCAGAATTTGCCAGACACCAGCTGCCTTCAAAGCTAATTAGTTTCAAAGGTAAAAAAATAAATACAAGTGCCTGTAGAGACCGGTCTTCCGCAGGAGCTCCATTGAATTTTGGAAATTTTCTGCACTAATTCTCCTGTCTGCCACAGTCCTAAGCATTTAGTTCAATCAAAGTCTCATTTCACATGACTTCACAGTTCTAATAGTTCTTAATTCTCATTGGCAAAACAGTTATTTTGTGGGCCTGGGGAAAGAAATGGAGACGAGAGTCCAGTTGCTGTTCCTGGCTCTTTCACAAAATCACTGGTAATTCCACACAGATAATTTTATGTCCTAGTTAAGAGATGTTTTTATGAAACAGCTGTTGTTCCATGTATGTGCCATCTCTCTCATCTGTCTGATGATGAACCTTTTGTGTTTGTCTTTTGATAGCTGTTCAAAAACTCATGGTTTTATTGGATTCAAGAGTTTCCAAAAAAAGCCAGTAAACAACAGCAAGTATAAGTACTACTCCAAGTACTACGAAATGGCTGCTTTTCTGACAAGAGCTGCAGAGAACATACATAATCAACAACAGGCAGTTCTGACTTATCTGGCTTATTCTGCTCTTATTTTGTCTGCATAGTTTCTCTGAATAATAATAAATAAAAAAATAATAATAATAAAAAAACACACAAATAAACAAAAAGCAAAAAAAAAAAAAGGCAAAACAATTTCTGCCTTTATTTTCTTGGAGATTTTTAACAATAAGAAACAGAAAAATGAATTATAAATCTGAAGAATTATTTGAGGTAATATGACTGCACTATCACGGTGCCTTTATTTCTGATCCATACAGCAGAAGCTGCCACTTTACTTAAAACATTTGGATATTGCCACCAACAGAGATAGTGAAATGGTCTGTTTACATGACAAGTCAATGAATCAAAACTTTCTGAGCTGCCACTTTCATCACAGAATTTAAGTTTGCGGTCTTTTGTTTTCCCTAGATCTGAAGACAACGAGAAAACTGTGAACACATACAAATTGGTGCTGTAAGAAAAAAAAAAACAAAAGAGCATTTGAAATCTGTGTACTGGTTAACAGTATTTATACCATAAAAAGACAGAGAACAGCTTCTTCCGAGTTGTAATTTTTGGAGGTATCATGAGGAGATGGTAGATGGGACATTTCACCCAAGAAGAACTTTAGATCAAAGAAAAACTGACATCTTGGGAGGCATTTAAGGTTAACCAAAGACAAGAAGATACTTCAGGATACCAAGAGACATTGCAATTCTATATCTCAATATTCCCTTCCTGTAAAAGTGGGATCCCCTTAGGTCACGTCAACCCTGGTGATAGGTGGGATAGAAAGACATTACCAGCTATTACACTTAATGCAATGCATGCACGGAGGTCCTGTTACAGTGACTGCACTCTGATCACACTTCTAAATTTCTTTTGTTTTCCTGTAAAGGGCTGACCATGTAACTTTTCAAAAATTAACTTTAAATTCTGACATGGATCCCTACATAAGTGACTACCATGTCTGTGAAGTGAACAAAACTAGGGAGAGCACAACCCAAGTCCACCAAAACCCATGCAAATGTAGTTTGTAATTACAGTTTCTCCTACACCTTCTCAGTGTGTAAAGCTTGGGATTCATGATTGCCCATATACTACTCTCTTAAACTCCTCTACTTCTCAGTAAGTATTCCATGAAAACAGTACTGGTGACACTTGCTTTACATTTGCATGACAGCAACATTTTGATAAGTTACAGAAGCACATAAAGGAAAACTTAAACAAAATACATTTTGATGTTATATCTAATAAATTGACAAAGAGTGGTATGAACTGCAGTTTCAGGAACAAAGAAAATCACTTTGTTGCTTTTTTTTTTTTTTTTTTTTTTTTTTTTTTTTAAATATAACTATGTGAGTTAGCTTTTTTAGCAGATCTTTTATGAGTAAGAACTACCTGAACTGAAAAATGAAAATTATAAAGGTACATGCTAAAGATACATATCTAAGAAAATATGTTCAGTTAATCTTTGATGGACATTAAAAAAATATAAGAAATGAGTTACAATTTCTGCTGTGGGCAACCCAAGAAAAGAAGTTAGAAATGTAAAAAAAAAGACATTGTAACATTACACAAAAAGTCTCTGTATCCACAAATGAAAACATATTTTCAGAAAGAAGTAACTAGTTCATACATATTATTGGATTTTTTTCAGTTACGTTACCTACATGATGTTTTCTCACCTTCTGAAATAACATTTTTTGATTTTTATTAACACTCCTGTCTTGTACAAAGCTATTTTCTGTGCCTCTGGTACAACAAATTAGTTCGGACGTAATAATTTTGTCACTGGAAACAAAATTCCTCAATGCTTTTAAAAGGAACCAAACTTTATTGTTTTAGTCAATTTTCATTATATTTCCAAGAGGTGAAGTACAAGACAAACAAGGTCTTGATATTCCTCAGCAATGTACAAGATTCAAATGTGCAATTCTGCCACTATTTCCAAGCAGTTTTGGCATGCTCACTGACAAATTTGCACTGAAATGTGCCAGAGATGTTGAATGAGTCAGTGTATGAACATAACCAAAATATGCTGAAGATGGCCATTCTGAGACCTTAAATGCAGGTGCTAAAGTGCACCTTACAGTGTTTTCCTGCAAATACATGCAACCCTTTTAAGCACTCTAAGTCTCTCATAGCTACCTACTTTTATAGTACCAGCGTACAGCATCACACAGATCAGAAATCATAGATAAATATATGCCATACATTAGCTCTGGACTCTCTACTGCAGTGGTCTGACGATGATATTCATTGTGAGCCTCTCACTAGGTACTTCAGGTAATAATATGTATTTAGGAAACAGCATGACATCGGTATACATGTATTTTTTGGATTCACCAATGTGGAACCTTCTAAACAAAGTACTAATCATGTGTTGTTTACTGATCTGTACTGGCATAGTCATTACTTCCTACAGGAATTGCCTGTTTACCAGTGAGAACTCAAAAGATACTCTTAATGTTTATCAGGTAGTTAACTTCTATGGTCTGTATCAAAAGAGTAGCTACTAAGCTGCTCTTCATCAGAAAGTTTGGCACGATAATGCAGTACTATGTTTACTATTTTCCCACTTTTAAAGAATAACTTGCATATAGAAAATAGGGCACAAAGCTTACTAGCTTAAAAAAGGTTATTACTCAACCTTTGGCTAACCCCTTGGCTTTCATATCAAAATCAAGTGTTCATTATTTCTCAGAACATTGTCCACAACTGCTGCTTCTTTAACAGCTATCTTGAGGTGGCATCTACAGGTCCTTACTGAAATCAGTATATTAAAATGTTTAATATTGTATCAGCAGCTGGATGCTTGAATTAGTGTCTTTTTTCCTTTTAAATTAGACCTATTGTTTCAACTTCTGAGATTTCTTATTACCTCAATTTTTTTTTTTTTCTTAAATAACTACATAACTCCGAAGAGCAGCAAAACTTTTTGTGGATTGATTTTACAAATACTAATTTATAACAACTATAATACAGAATATATGAACATCCTAACTAATAACCGAGTATACTAACAGTGAAAGGAGACATCAGAGGGAATAACAGGTAGCTTATCATTATGTAATATTCATATTTCACTACTCGAACAACTATCAGTATTGCTATTAACACTGATTAGCATCACAATAATGAGTTCATGATGGAAGCTATTGCCACCTATACAAGGATGATGCTACCAGCTTAAAGAGATTATCTTTTTAATAAAATTAGTCCTGGCTACAAATATTTAACAGAACAGCTGGCCTCTTCTCTTGCCAAAATGTGTTCTGGAGAACTTTCAGGAAAATTCTGCATGGCTCTTAGAGGACACCAGCACCTCTGAGTGCAGAATCAGCCACATGGAGGTGCTAAACCTTCAGCTATATATCTTCACCTTCCTTTAGCAGAGAAGCTGCAGTAAATTGTAAATATGGAAATAGCAGTCTCCACCAGACTGCACGTCAGGTCAGAAAAACAAGCACCAGGTTTGGTTTGGTTTGTGTTTTTAATAAAACACAGCTGTAAATTACCCAGGTAAAGGTCTGTGAAGCAGAGGAAGGATGACACACATTTCTCACATCTCCTACCTTAACCTACTTGCCTACTGGAGTAACTAATAAAAATTCACTCTGGGAAGATAATTGTGGTGCGACACATAATTACATCTATCTTCTTAATTTTTTACTTTTTTTATTTGTGAAAGCACAAATCCTACACAGAAAGTTTCTCTAATGCATGTTACTTTCTCTGAAGAAAGTTTATTTCTATAGATTACTTCTGATAGATAATAAAGTTTTGTCTCTAAATTTACACCAGAAGCCTTTATTTTTTAAATTTAAGCCAGAAAAAAAAAAAAAATAAATCTGTTCTGGGTGCACTGCTCACAGCACATAAATCTGTTCAAAAACTTAAAGAAAACAAAATATGATTCCTTAAAAGTTAGAGACAAGGGATCCTATCAAACACCAGAATTACCAAGAATACTCACTCTTTTAAACCTACACAAGTGTAGTAATGAGCTTTCTAGTTTATAGTCCTCCACAGAAATGTGATTTTTTTTTTAAGCTACCAGTAAAAACTTTTTATTTGGATTTTTTTTCAATGTGTCAGATTTCTGTTATGTAAGGTCACACTAGGCTTTGCTGAAGCTAAGCAATGCATTTCATTTTGACCATCACAAAACAAAGTTCCGGATAGAAAAGTGATTTAGTTTAAGTTTTTAGATTCTGTCTCTTCACATAAGATGTGTATTTTCCAAACATATTCTACACACCCATATTATATAAAAATGTGCACATATTTTTTTCATGCAAACATAATGAAGTACATGTAAATCCTCTCCTAGACAATATAGATAATGCCTAGGCCAGAGAAGTGAAAACGTAAAGCAATGAGTTGCTGAATGATGCTTAATTTTAGCTTTCAATGATCTTCCTAAAGCATATTAATCTTATTAATACGTACAATGAATGAATGAATCATCCATTTAAAACACTAAAAAAAAATTACTGTCTTACTTAACATTTGAATGTATTTGTTCTAATGATAGAGAAGACCACTGTGTTCTAACCTTATTTCTGATTGCTAAATAGATTTTGGTAGCAATAAATTGTGTATAAAAAAATTATTGCATGACATAGAAAACAATTGAGAATAATTGTCTTAAACAGTAAATAAAAAGTAAAGACTTCAAGGATTTTTTTTTTAATTTATTTTTTTAAATTGCCATGTGTGTCAGTTTGTGCCATGTGTGTCAGTTTGTGTTTGTTGTATCTCTTTTCCAGCAAGAGACAGTGACCACTTACAGTGATTACAAAGTACACCAAATGTAGTATATATGTCACTTCTCCACAAGGGCTTGTTGGCAGCTTTGATCGACTTCTTTTTGATTACACCACAATCACCTCATTCCACTTTAGCTACTCTCACTCTCACTCTCTCTCCAGGGTTTCAGATGTCATTGCTGTATACCTTAGCAGATGAATCAGTTTTCCTTCTGTTAAATTCTCTTCCTGGGAAGATGAATCTACTCATTGATTTTGACCAAAGACTGCTTTTTAAAAAGCGTTGAAGAGACTTCTGACCTTTCAAATCAGCAGAGTAAGGTGGTTATTTTCACATTATTAAGTAATCAGTATGTAATGTATTAAGAAATACATTAAGCAAGAGTTTAGTTCACCAGCTGCTTTGCTGGCTTGCAAAAACTGTTGTGCACTGACAGCTAACCTAGATTCCATTTCTTCCTTTTCCTCTGAACCACAAGGGAAACTAAAATGCATTTTCACATTGCATTTTGCCTAAAGGCTCTCAGTAAAATTTAATTTTCTTACTGCATTGATTTTTTCCATTATAATTTGTAACAGTCTAATGATATCTCATAAGAATTTTTACTGTAGACAAAAAGGGAAGTGAATGATCTAGCAAGTAGTAACTACAAGTGCTAGAGGATTTATTCATGTTTTCTTAGGAACCTTCCATCTCTCTTTTTGATGGGTAGTTGTTGAAAAAGTCTGTCATATCACTATCCATAGGATGGCCTGAAGACAATACTTTAACCTGTTTCTTAAGGGTAATATGTGATCCAGTTTCCTCAAAATGTCTTCCTCCATTGCTAATGTTTAAAAATCAAAATAAAGCTTTCTAATTTGAGAGTTGAAAATGGTGCTTAAAAATTAATGGGCCACATGGAAACAATGCAGTTGGGAGACCCAAAAAATACAGCCGTGACTGCACTGTAGGCTACATTATGCTCAGTGAAGACTGACATCTTATCCTTATTACCCCAAATACCTCAAGGTTGTCATGTTTTTTTTCTTATTCCGGACAAAGAATACATAAAAAAAATATAACATGTTCCCTGGAAGAAGAAAACCAGCAGACTCAGTCTTTCCTTCAAAACAACTGTATCATCACCAAAAGCTGCAGAAGTCATGTCTGAAAACAACTGGTGTGATAGATTAAAAAACATAAAGGCAGGGCCAGCAGAAGTACAGCAGAGGTTTGAGTCCCTGTGTTCCACAGCTACAACAGATTTTTTTCTTAGTTCACTTTGTCAAGGATTCAATAGATCGACAGAGATGGAAAAAATGAAGAAATGTACAATATATTATTAAGTTAAGCAGACTAAAGACTGGTGTCTGTTTTTCTTGGCAAACAAGTGGCTTGACTGATATCTTCCTCCAGCTTTTCTTCAAATTTGCAGAAAGCTGGAAGAGTGTCCAATTTCCTGTTTTCTGTATTTTTCTTCCACAGTTAGTGTTTGTAGAAGTAACAGGATGGGCAATTACAGTTGCTGGAAGCAAATTAAGGTACATCTCACAACTAGTCAAGTCATCTGGGTTCTTCAAGGGCATAGTTTCTTTTTTTGAATCATGGAAAATAAACTGCACTGAAAAACAAATCTGACAGAAAAACAGGTCTCAATGCACCCTTTGCAATACCCATAAAGAATCTAAGCAACTTTACAAACACAGTCAGTTGTGGAATTTTTTGGGGTTTGTCATCATCATTGTTTGTTTATTCTTCCTAGAAAAGTTTTTTGTTTGTTTGTTTGTTTGTTTTCTTTTGTTGGTTGGTTTGGGTTTTTTTTGGGTTTTTTTGTGTGTGTGTGTGTTGTTGTTGTTTTTTAATTTGTCTTCATATAGAAGGTAGGTATTTTTTTCATAACACAATCACAATTTTATGAGAAAATACAATTTTCATAGTAAATGATTGGCCAGCACTGATTAAAAATTATATCTGGAATGAAAATTCTGTCAAGTGTACTAAAGTACATGTTTAACTAAAGCTTAACTAAGCTTCTGTAGTGCTTGGGATTATCCACTCTTAGTCATCATAAAAACAAATGAAGGTAAATACCAAAAAAGGAGTATCACATAGCAATTTAAATTATTTTCTTTGCAATCACAGGACTTTAAAAACAAACAGTTGCAATAAAGTCGTACGGTCAATGTAATAGCATAATTAGACAGAAGCTGATCAGTACCCTATGTTAAGAATGGGCCTAATGCATTTTTTTAATATTTCACTGGACTGACAAGTATTGTTTGGAAAAGAGAGCTAGATATGACCATGAATTTATTACAGAAAAAATGCATCAAGGTTAGGTTCTTTATGGCTCAAATACTATGGAAATATGTCTGATACAATAATTTAGATGATAGATTTTGCATGCTTCCATGATCTGTGGATTTTTTTTTTTAGCCAGCGCTATCTCTGTTGTGCAGTAAAACTGTACATCAATACACCCACTCCATTGGAGAAGCTGCTGCTGACATTCCAGACTTCTTATTTTTAAAACTACCAGAGCTTTAACCTCTCTCTAACTAATAGTCATGCAAACACGCACGCTTTCTTGGCTGGTACCTCTTCAAGTGTACAAATCAACCCTGCTTTTTTAAAAAACGAAACACAACCGTTTAAACTTAGCCCAAATTTAATCATTGTCTACTTCTGCCTCTCCTGGGGTTTAGAGTCACTCTGTTGTTGATGCAGAACAGACTTTGTGCTAACAATAGACATCTTGAGAGAGTGGTGAGAGTCTCACTTCTTCCTTCCACTTGAATCTAGCTTCTAGGACAAAAACAAATCAGTGTTAGCTCTTAACACAAGGGAAGATTCCCTGTCAACACAGTCCCACCACAAGGAACAACACTAAAACCCAGCAGCTGCAATGCAACACTCCTACCTCCTCAATTCTCCCATAAATACCCAGAAAATGAGTTCTTCTCAAATGAGAGATTATTGCTTGCAACCAGAGGCCAAACTAGGACAGTCAAGGATAAAACCCTTCAATATTCAGTATCTGCCATTCTCTCAAAACCTGTTAATAAAAATAATAATTAAAAAAAAAAAAGTAGTCTTGTGATGTCACAGTTTTGACATAATCCTGACAATGGAGAACAAGTCTGAGATTTGAGGCAGCTCAAATACAAACAGTCATCTTAGTGGCAGGTCATGATCCTTAAACTTAAGAAAAGATGTTATCTCTTCTTGTCCACACAGCACAGTTAAGGATAGGCACAATGTCTCTGCTTAAGGAAGAAAAGTTTGCTAGCAAGTACTTATGCTTCAGGGGTGCACAAGGTGGTGACATACTATTCTTTCCAAAAGAAGAAGCAGG
>NW_008598987.1:15653-28072 GCF_000691845.1 Merops nubicus
GCAGGAATGAGGGGAGGGGGGAAGAAGCAAAGATTACCAACTACAGAACTCAATTGAATAAATAAATAGATAGATTTCATGAGAAATTACGCTTAAGTACCCATAACAAAGAAGGATGAACTCCAAGGAGGCAAAACAAATTTGTCTTCTGTATCTGAACATTTCAGTAACTATAAACAGACTTTGAGTTAAGATTATACTGTTATCTGTTTTTTTTTATATAATGACCTGTTGCAGCTGAGGAATCAATAGTATGAAGAACACCACAGAATTTTATTTTCTTGTGAACATTTAATGTGATGCTAGAGAATTTCAAACATTAAGATAAGCCCCTTCTAATTTACAGGTTGAGACATGGAGGAATACATATAAAATACTTCTACATCATATTAGTCACATACAATTATGTATATGCATTACAAGTACTAATATTACACTAATTATATATTATTAAAGTACATAACAGAAAAAAAAAAAGTTAAAAGGAAGCTAATCTGTTAGATAAAGCAATCACATGAAACCTACAAGAATGTACAGGACTATTCATTTCAAAAGGAAAAACAAAACAAAACAAAACAAGGCTTCCATTCAAAGTCATCCAGCTTTTCTGCATACCACACCAATCCATTGTGACTTGCTCAAATAACCAATTCAAGTTATTCAGGTTCACAAAACTTTTTTGAAGGACACTGATAAAGAAACTACAGGCTATCCATTTAGCTAATGTGTCTGAAAAAAAAAATCAAACATTGTTTCAGAAACTTTGTATATTAATGTATAGAGGCATGTAGTTCTGTACAAATTGATCTTAGACTGTAATTTAAAAAAAATTAAAATACATCTTTAAGTTGTTAACTAACTTCACGTACAATAATCAAAATTCATGTCTTAAAATGAGGCAACTCAAGACTGCATTGAGTATGTCAATCATTCAAAAATCAGAATTAGAATTCTGCTATCTTTGTAAACAGAAGTTGAATCTAGTTGCTTAAAGTGTTTTGAAATATCTTTACGACCTTAAAAAATTGCTTTGTTCATGCACAGAGGTGACAAACATAGAAAATATCTAGTGGGGCTTTACTAGGGTCATCTCTGCTAAGACTTCCACTGGGTTTTAATTTTTACAAATGACCTAGATTGTTAAATTTGTTGATAATAGAAAATTCAGAGTAATATTGCACAATATTTAAGCCAAGTTTAACTGAGTTCTGATTTTCTCTGTAACTAGGTTGACAAGCAGAAACTGAAATTTAATGTTGACAAATGTAAAGCAAAAAAGCTGAATATAAAATTAATATACATGAACACGTTATGAACCAAAACAGAAAGCTGCTGCTCACCCCCCAAAGACAGAAATATGATGAATTTTCCTTTAAATACGTCAAAGCAAGATAAGGAAGCAATTTAAAATCCTTTAGAATTGCAGGTTGAAAATGTATCATGTTGCAAATTCATCTGGCAAGCTGAATATTCTATGAACTTTCCATCATAACATTTTAATAATACTTTTTTTTTTACACTTAATCATTACACAAAATGTAAAATTAGTCTGATTTTATAGGTGACACTTTGAAATAAATCTGAAAGATAAACAAATTCAAATCCAAGATGTTTTGAGCAAGAATAAGGAAGTGATTTAGCACAAGGAATTGATTAATCAAACAGTCTAACTTCAGAAATACTGGGGAGAGTGGAAAGTACATTGAATAGGACTTTAAATGATAAGTGTAACTTATGAAGGAGTAGAAAACAAAAAAAGCCTCCTAAATTGTCTCTTCCCCTCCTCCAAGAAGGGGATGGAGGGGAATCTAGCTGTAGACAGGCCTCATGCTTACTACCTTTCTTATCAAAGAATAAACTGTGTAAGAAGACTACATGATCTCTTGCTTTGTTTTCAGTATGTTCCTTCTCATTCATGTTGGACAAGAACAGATAAAAGCGGAACAAATTGTAGCATTAAAAAAAAATAATGAAGTAACTTTCTGCTACGTACTACAAACCTCCAGGATTTCACACACTGGACTTCACCCTCAACATATTTGCCTCAGTTTGCTCACCAAACCATATATAGCTGGTTTAGACAGTTTGCTTAACCTAGTTGTCTACAATTTCCGAAACATCCATTTTGAGACTTCAGGTAATAGTATTCCACAAGCAGAAGTCACAGACAACAAGATATTTCACACATACTGGATGTAAAATGTTCCTAAGCTTTTCATCTCCAGTACTCTTAAAGACTTGTACCAAGTCTGCTGCCATACAGATTACAGAATTCTCTGGCTGTGGCAGAATCCCAGTTCTTTTGTACCAGGAGAAAAACATGTGACTAATAATGCAGATGAGAATAGTGTTTACTTAATAATGTAGATATTCCACAGTTTTGTCTTTGTAAGAAATCAGCAAGAAACTGTTATGTTTATGTACCTGAAGGTGTCTGTCGCTATATGCAGATGGGGCCAGTGGGAACCTATTTACACGCATGCGCAGAACAGCTCTTCAACAACCATGCACAGACACACACACAATTTCAGGAATATTTCTATGTTAGATTACACTGTCTTCTTCACATATCTTACTCTTCTGAACCACTCCTCTTTGGAAAGAACTGACAGCAGGGACTTTATTTCAATTTAATTTTTGCCATTTAATTTGTGGCATTTTAGAATCAAGATAAATGTAAAGAATTCATTATTATGAAATATGTCCTGTTAACAGAAAGCCACTGCACACTTAAGACTGATGGCTATATTCCTCATCCATCTTCCACCCTATTTTCGTTCTACTCACATTCGCATGGTAATAACTTTGTAATATATGTTTACCTCCAACACAAGTTGCTGAAATCCTACAGTGAACATCGTTTTACATTCTACACTATCAAGACTGAAAGAAAGCTGTTTCTTGACAGTGCGAATATGTTTGCTTGCTTTTTTTTTTTTTCCCCTTTTTTAACTTATTTTATCTATTTCCATTCTGCTAGCAAACATGTTTCTGGGATTTTTCTAAATGTCTACATACACATGAACAAAGTGAAAGTTAATTCAGACACACTCAAAAAAAAAAAAAAAAAATCACCCACGTCCATCATATGTGACAAGGCTAAATTCCAGAAAAACACATTCTACCTGAAGTTAACAAAGCATATAGTTTCTTACATACAATGAGATTCTCACAGATCAAAGGAGTAACATGAATGTATCATCAGGAACTCTTAAACTGCAACCCTTAATTCTCAGCACTTTGACCAGGAATCAATCAATACTTGTAGTTGAGGGTCATTAAGCCAAAAGTGATCTCAGATGTCATTTTCAGCTGAAGATAAGTGTATTAAGATCATTATCTCTGGCTCTTATTTTAGCAGTTAAACCCCACTCCTGAATACCAAGCACTCTTAAAAAAAACAAACCAAGAAGTGAAAAAAGAAAACCAAAGTTCACACACAACTTTTTTGTAACTGAATCTGTTACTTCCTGTCCTCTCCCTCCCTGGCAAAAAAACCCCCAAAAACAGAAATAAATATAAAAAAAAAAAACAAAACAAAACAAAACAACCTACCACTTTCTTTTCTTTTTTTCTTTTTTTTTTTTTTTACAATGCCTATCAGTAATACTGTGTTTTGTATTACTTCATCTTTACTTTTTTTTCTTGGCTGAATAATCATCTTTAAATTTCACTAAGACATAAAGGAGACCTGCACATAGAATTGTGCCACTGTCCCCCTCATTGAAAAGAGATGCTTGCATTTAAAATTGTTAATTTGGGGGATGGCATAACACAAGATTACTTATTTGACACTGGAAAAGTCTTTCCAATCAGAGAATATTTTCAACCTGACAGACGTTTGTAATAAACTGCTGTTTTTCTCAGTTCATTTGATATTTGATTTAAGTTCAGCGACTAACAGTGTAAGTTGAATAAATGCCTTAGAATTTTCTGTGCTTGACCCATTTAACTGATCAAATCACTGAATGGAAGACATCATAGTATTACAAGGTCACACCACTGCCAGAGTTATTCATCTAATAAAGTATCTAAAGTGCTGTACCATTTCAATAGGCTTGGAAAGTAAGAATATGCCTGCAAAACAATAGTTTGGTGTCCCCACAATGAAAGACAAACTTTGTTTTGAAGAACAATTTCAACATCACCAAATTAAAAGAAATAAGCTGTTCCCTTACTTTAACAATTGTACTTCAAAGAGGTAAATACATAAAGATTTTACTTCTGCGTTGTCAGGGAAAAGAAAAAACATTGTGTAGATTTCTCTTTCAATGTCCCAGAACAGCTTGGCTTAATTACTTAAATAATACTAGTTTTCATCATTTATAATTGAAACCATATGCCAACCTCAACAGGAAAAAAATACAATTTAATCATGTTCTCAGTTCTCATCATCTATTTTTCAAAAGTTATCCTTGAAAATCAGCATAGGTACTTCAACTTAAATGAAAATCCGAACACTTTCATGTCCATATATAATTGACCCTGTGTTCCTAAACTACAGGCCAATGTAACTGCTATTTATAAATTAATGTGTAAGACTTTAATACTTTTAATAGGGTAGTGACTTTTCAATGTTCAATACAACTCTTTTCTCTAAACAAGGCATTTTGGCAGTAGAAGTCAAAAAAAGTAATATCCAGGCAAATAAATACTCTCCAAAGAAAGAGAGAAAATGGAGCAAAACAACAACAAAAAATGTAAACATCACCTTATTCAGAAAAAGTACAAGTATAGGTTTTTCTTTTAAGGTGTTGTTCTATGTAACGTTAATTGAAGTCAACAGGAATTTTTGCTCTAGAATTAAATGTGCTTGCAACCTTGGTGCTTTAGTACAGAAATGTCTGAAGTAATTTGAAAGTTTCATAGTTATAACAATCTGAGACACAGAAGAGCAAAAAGTTCTTCTAGGAGTCTTACTATAAAGTGACATGTTTCTTGAATTAATCAACCTCACTTCTAAATGTCTACAATATGCTTTGGTGTCCTACAGGAACAACTATTAGCCTATAAAGATAACCTGCACCTTTAATTGAATGGAAAACCAATGGAATTACTGCTGGTTGGTATGACACTGACTCATGACCATGTAACAAGAATTCACTCATAAACAAAGAATAAATACTTCAGCATTTAACAAATTTGATCCATTTTGATAGGAAAAAAAAAAACCCTAACAAATATAACTCCTGTCTCTAACCATCATTCCAGCACATTTCCAAGAATCTAATGATATTGTAGAATCACTAAAGGTATTTTTTTATCAGCAGGACCTGGGACTTTGTACTCATTTCTGCTGAGTGCAAAGCCTAAGGGCTCATTAGATCATGCTGATTTCATAAACTGTACAGTTGAAGAGCAACCAACATGTTTTTTGTTGCAGATCCAGCAACTGAAAAACCTGGCCTATCCCCACATACCAGGCTACCAGGAAAATTTCTCACTTTTCTCCTCAAGCTGGATTTCTAGAAAAGAAATTGAGACTAGAGGACCGATTATTAAGCCAGCTACTTCTCACTGAAATTAAGATTGTAGGAGGAACTGTTATCCTATTCAAACATTAAGAGGTTTGTAGTAGCAATTTCCATACTTAAGGTTTTCCTCTTTTATGGCTACCCTAAAATCAAACTAATGAGACAGAATTTCCAAAGAAGACTTTATTCTTCTCTGATAGTAGCTTCTATCATTTTCTGTTAATCCTCCTTGATGGTTTTGCAAGTTGAAGGGAACAATTTAATAAATCTAATAGTACATCTGAAGTCTAAGCTCTTTCCCAATAAGCAATTTCTGGTGCATATTTCCATTATAATTACACAAAGTTTGTATGGCTTTACAATCACATTTTCTTATTTGAACAGATTTTCTCTTTTCTATGTTCTCTCCTACTCCTACGTACAGTCAGTAAATGGAATGGATAAAGAAACCTATGTAAAAGTACCCATGTAGGTATTTGTTATTATGTCTTATTATTCATTGGTTTATTATTTTTCTGAATCTTCCCTAGTATTTCAAGTTCAGCTATTCTCATGCACCACTATTTGTGTTACCAAAATAGTAACACCCAAATGCATCAGTGACAGAATATGTGGAAGCTTCTTTATACAGCCTGTTCCCATTCTGATCCAGTTCAGAGTGAATTTTATCTTGCAATTCTGAAATTTTTTAAGTCATATTTTATGTCATTTTCATAATAATTATGTATTTTCAGTGGCATAGATTACACAGTTCCAACAGACAAAACTAAGGTCTCTGATTCATGATCTGTATAATGATGTTTACTGTACTAGTCCCTCCTTTGACAGAATACATAAATAATAAGTAAGACTTGGGCTAGTTTTAACTTTGCTGCTTTATGTTACACTAGCTTCAGTACACATGCAAACCTCTGACAATACATATACATACCCACATTGAATTCTACAGTAGCTGAAATATATATTAGAAGATTAAAAATATTTTATATTAAAATATTCCTGTCTTTGTTCAAATAACTTTAAATGAACTAGTAAGTAATGACATCTTAATTTTCCATCATAATACAAGAAAATAGAAATAGATCAAAAATAGTAAATTTACATACAAAACATCAAATTCATCCATTATTCTACTGAACTGCATACGTGGGCTACTGTGTTCTACATCACTTCAGACCAAATATAAAAGTTAAAATAATTGTTCAAGTTTCTTTCAGAGCATGTACCTACAGTACACTTGTGCACAATTTTGCTTAGCTAATGACATAACAAAAAAAGCCTTCCTTCTTGAGAAATGTAGGAAAATATCTAAGTCTTTATTAGTGTGCCAGGCAACATGGTTCTCAGCAATCTTAGATGCTGCCAGAAAACAAACCAGTCTGCAATTGACAATATACCTACGATCATATTTTCATCTTCAAGGAGTATAAAAAATTCCTGCTTTTATTTTTAGTGTTTTGAATGGCTAGTTCTGCTGTAGGTAGTAGATTTTGTTGTTTCTGTTTGCAGGTTTGACAATACATGCACCATATACTCCTGTGAAGATGTGGACATCAACTCCTCAAACTGTGTGAACTTTGACTGAGTACTTAGGTTTTCTAGATGGTGATAAACTTCTATAAAAGAAGTACATGAGAAAATACTCTTGTTTGCAATTCATTAACAGTGCCAGCTGGTCTCAGCTGTCCCATGATTAACATGGGAGATGTTATCCTCTAAGATTCATATTTGCATGCACAATAGCAGCTTATGACCCGGGTATTCACGGCTCTTCTTATTTTATATATCATCTGTGCTTGCCACTGCAACAATCTGCTTAACAGATCACAATGAAATTAATTAGTTCACACTGCTGTATTTAATAATGATATGTGTGTTTCTAATACATACATGTTTTAATTACCACTTTTTTTAAATATTTCCAATGATTACACAGAAGCAAGGGGGGAAAAGGAGCATGCTATGTGTCAGTCTTCCCTGGGAAGCATATATAAAAAACATGTTATAGCCTTCTCCAAAAAAAAAATAACTACTGATCACTATGAGAATATAAAAATTAAATGAGCAATTAGTACTTAAAATAATATAAAATTACAGGAACAGCTTGAATAATTTGTTTGGAATATGCATGTCTAGTATTAATCGGATTTCCTCTAATTTTAACACTCTAATGATGAGAATATTGTTTCTAAACAACATCATGGAAATGAGTAGCAAGGACAATTATATCTCACTGCACAGGATTTACTTTGAAACTGATACATAGCTGAATTAACACTTCAATGTAGTATTTTGGAAAAAAATATTCTATTTCTCTGTGAGTTTGCTTATGGTGTGTATTACAATAAATTCTTTTCTCAATGCAGTTTACAGAGTAACATTTTCCTGCAGATACTGGGATATACCAACTCCATTAATTTGTATATTTATAATCAATCTAGAGTTTAAAATGCACTGCAAAATTTGTAAGGGGGGGGGAAGGGAAGAAGCCTGCTGGAACTTCCTTGGTAAAAAGATGAGACAGTGACTCAATTCCTTATCCCAGAGGTGAGGGGAAGAAAATGGTATCCTTTCCTTCAGGTTCCTGTCCACTGCTTTCCTTGTGAAATTTTTACTGATGGGAGTCACAACATGATCCTTGTTACAAGCTGTTCAACAACCTACCAGTGCCATGCTCTTCTTGAGTGGGTATCTTTTGCTTCAAAACCACCCAATATGGTACTACCTACTACTCCTGTTTTCTTATTTTCAACATAAAATAGACAGTAGTTCCTGTGCAGGAAAATAAAGGGCTGTAGGGATTCAGAGAGTTGTTTGGGGAATACAACCCAATTAACACTGCAGCTACTCTTTCACTAATATCTGAACACATCTGTCACACTTGACTTTTTTTTTTTTCCCCTAACAAGGAATAGACACCAATAAAACTGTTTAAACATCTTATTTGCAGACTTACGAGTTTTCATTCCTACAGAGCTCAAGTGGCTAAAAAATTACATTTATATGTCACCTTTTTCTACTTAGGTATTACAAGAGGAATGTGGTTTAGAAATGGGAAAACATATGAAAGACATTTATGTATAAGGTTCTTGAGAGAAAAAAGTAACACTTTTTATATGGAGTATGGAAAATAAAATGGACACACACTCTTTAACTGGTTTGCTCTTCTCTAAGTTCAAGGGAGAAAAACTCTCTGAGCTACTTCCTGCCTCATTCCCAACTTTGACTGACAGTAAGATAAACAAGTTGAACAAGATAGCCTTTACAAATGCTCACCAAGATATGCGTCCTTTTACCTGACTAGTTACAGACAACTTTAGCAAAATTATCATAATATTTCAAAATTTTCACAGGAAGGAGACACTTTTTGCCTACGTTCTTAAAACAGATTCTTGGGATGTTTCACTTCACTTGAGCCATCACCACTGAACAGGGCACAGACTTGCCCCCAGCATACAAGCAATCAATGATCCCTTGAAGGAGAAACGAGTGCCGGTGTTTAAATCAGTTCTAGTTTCTGTTTGCTTGTTCATGACCACTAAAGAAGCTTCTGTAGCTTTCACCTTGTAAAGACAGGCAGCAGAAAGGGATTGACCTTCACGACTGGCTTGATTTTTTCAACAGAAAGTTCCTCCTGAGTGCAGAGGGAACGTATGCCACTGTCCTCCTCATAAGCCAAGCAGTACACAAGCAATAGTACTTGTTTCTCTCCTCAATTCATACTCTAGTGCCATAAACAAAGGACAAAAACTTTATGTTCAAGTGCATGCAGTATTGACTAACTCAGACATTCTGCTTTTTTAAAAATCAGCAGGATAATGCCATATTGTTAGATAGTACTATAAAGAACTAACTTCCCTATACAATATAACAAGTTTCACAGCTATACCATTTTCTCCTCTAAGAAAGTGTATAGATGGTGTTCAAGCCACACACCACAAAGAATTGTTGCTATTTCTCCCTGACAAAGAAATTCAAAGGGACTAAAAGAAAATGTTGGATAAAGAGAAGATGAAGGTAATACCTTACTTTGTAGTAACTTAAAATCTCCATTTAGCAATTCAAAATGAGCAACAGGCATGATAAGACAGCACAATAATATTCCCACATGTTTATCCTTTACCCCCCACTCCCCGAAATACTCAAAAAAACATTGCATTGCACTGGAAAATAAGAAGCAGAACTCAAGCTGCAAACAGTAACACAATACTTCTTGCTCAAAAGAATCTGTGGTGAAACAACCTCAAGTCACCATTAGTATTATTTTACCCATTATCACACAACAAACCTTTGGAAATTACTGTATCTCATTATGTTAGAACTGATTTTAATAATTATATTTTTAGTTAATAGATTTAGGTGCTACAAATAAGGAGGAAAGTTACTACCACAGAAAAGTCACTGCAAATATTCTTCTGCAAGGTAGCTTTCCCACCTTAGCTCCTTCCTAACACTGCTAAAACCACAACTTAATAGTAAAGAAGAAAAAAAAAAAAAAAAAAAGCATTACATTGTTTACTCTTTTGCTGTATTTTCTCCTTGAGTACTGATCAATGTGTTCTTCCTCTCACTTAGTCATAAGGCATCACCATAATTATCATTATTATCACAATTATTAGTGACTCTTTATTATCCCAAAGGTTCTCTTTATTACCCCCAAGGTTCTCTTTATTACCCCCAGGTTTCCACCTGGATCACAACTTCTGTATCATAGAGACATAAATAGCAAAAAATGATACTGTACTACTTTTAGAGACAGAATGAGATTGTGTTATGAAAACCTCAAATTGGCATAATTTATTTTTGTTTTGTTTCCCCAAATTAGTAAAATGTAGCCAGCCAGTGAAACACCGTGAACAGATGTTACAGTTTGCATCAGCTGGGATACCATCCTACAGGGATGGAATACTGCTTAGGGCCATATATATTAATAATATCAGATTAAATGGTACACAGTAAAGTTTTATTGGATCCTTTCTTTCTGCTCATGCAACTGCTCTGATCTTTGTGGTTATCAGGACAGCTTTTGAAGATCACTTCATCTTCTCTTTATAGAAAATATTTCTGGCTCACAAACAAGATCTATTCTTTCCTCTCTAAAACCTTGATAGGTTACAGAGAAAGATCTCCATCTGTAAGAGCAGTCTCTCATGTATGCTATTCCCAAGGCTTCCTACCAAGCAAAACACTTAGAATGTCTTTTGCAGCAATCATTTCATAAAGATAATATCCAAATAACTTCAGTAAATGCATATTCATGTATTTCAATTTTTTTGTCCAAAACAAAAAGTTATGTTCAAACGTAATTATTACTATAAGATTTAATATATCAGCTGTGTTTATATTCCAAAATCAATAGATCTGACCTTAGAAGAAAATATTACTGCCTGTAATCTTTATTGGTTGCATAATGGTCAAGATGTGAATAATACAAAAACAGAAAACACACCTCACTTCAGCATAATTATATTACAAAGATCCCTAGGTCAATCTTTCCTTTCCAAGAAACAGAAAATGTGACCTAGCAAAGCAACAAACAAAAGAACATTACACAGCTCATCACTTTTGAAGTGCTCTTGTGTCTTATCTCAGAGACACCACAAGCATGGTGTCAGAGCAGGAAAGCACACAGGTTGATTCTGTGGATGAAGTATAGTTAGTAGCATAAGCTTTTGGACTCCATCAGTTAGTGTATCATCTATGAAAAGGGGAAAAAAATTAAAATTAAAAAAAAAATCAGACAAGCTTGTTTCAAAATACGAAGACAAGAATCCAACACTTCCAACACACAGCCAAAGGTATACATGTATGGCAGGATTTCTAGAATGTCTGCAAACTATAATTAATCTAATTATGCTGATAGTTAAGCGCAGGTGTTGATTAAAGGGAGCTCTCTCTGTAAGCTTCAGAAATAACTAGCATAATATGAAAAATCCCTTACCTATATGAAAGGGAAGAAAGAAAGGCACAGTCCTAGATATGACATTAGAATATAGACATGTACAATTCAAAGTCCTAAATACAAATAAATGTGCAACTGTATACATTCCTGGTTTTCAGAAATATCTATATGGGACTGGCAGATATTAGTAGAAAAGAACAGTAGCCTGGTTAGCAGATAATTCAGGGCATCTAAAAAGGAATAAGTCACCTACATCTAGGCAACTAAATCTCATCCCCAGTGACTAAAGTATCATCTGGCTTGACCCTGCACCATTGGCCTGAATAACAGGTATCTTTTCATTGCTGAGGATTTATTCCATTCCCAGTTCTTACTCATTTTCTACCTGCATGTTCTTTTCTTTCCTCCTTTTTTCTTGAACATATGATGAAACATACATTGCAATTTATTTTCTACAAAACCTTATTTAAGTAACCAAGAAAAGTAGAAATAAATGTCACAATCCATGCCTTTAATTTGTTCAGCACTGATGATTAATAAAACCAACAGAACACTGTACAGATAGGAATATTCATGGGCTCTTCCTTCTCTCTCCCCATTAAGTTCTCAAGCCAACCAACACCTTTCAGGGGGAGGGGGAGAGGAGGAGACAAAAATGTAATCTGTGTAACTGCATTTGAGCGTTGCCCAGAGGTATCAATACACTTAACTCACACCAGCTTTCACAGATGTCTATATTATTAATTCTGCAACTCCATCAGAACACTGTCAGTTACCCCTTCATCTCTCACTCTACATTAGGTAGCATATGATATTTACGTTAGCTGGAATGCTCTCTTTCTCATGTTTATGAGTTCTTTGAAGTTAAGGGCATCACTCTACTTAAAAGTGAATTCTTATCAAAAAAGAAAGGGTCACTATGCTCAGAATTTGTGAGAAGGAACAGAAATCTAGGGTATGAGCCAATTTCAACATAATCAGGCATTGTAACCATGTTCCAGCTTTCTGCAGTAGAAGTATGAAAAAGGCAAAAATGGGAAAGA
>NW_008598987.1:28083-36271 GCF_000691845.1 Merops nubicus
GTGAGAAAGGCTGTCTTTCATGATAAGAAAAGAAAAAAAATATATTCTGAGTACTAATACATTTGGATACTGTCTCATTTATATAGAGCCTATATAGGTATAATAATGAAAACTTCCAGGGATTTCATTTCCACACCTATAGAGACCTCTGAAAAACTATGACTGATGAGGAAAAGAAGGTGCTGCAACACAACTTACTAATATTGTGCCCAATATAACAGTTTTTCTCTAATAATCCTAGAATAGAAAACAAATAACCTATACAGGGTTCTCACAGGAAAGAAGTTTTAAAATAGGAGAAATCATGCATCCTGATTAGGTTGGCAGGGTACCAGAGCCTGTATGGGAGCTGCTCACAAAATTATTTCATTCTAAATTTTGCACTGCTTTGCCTCCTTTCTCATACTTCCATTAGACTGGAAAATCAAAAACAAACTGCAAACTGCACAGAAAACCCATTGCACTTTGTACTAAAAATGAAGAAGAAAATAATTTCACGCTGCTTTCAAATTATTTCTCAGTTCTTACAAATAACTCACAGTGTACGCTGCTGACCCAACGTTTTGGTTGCTTTTGTACCTTTGCTGTCCATTGTACATTTCCTAGCTGAGGCACTTGACAAAAGAATCTCCAACCTTACTAACTGATCTTAGCTTTACTGAACTGTCAGAGGACACCAGGTTGATTCACAGAGAAAATGAGGAGTCAAATAAACAACATGGCCCATTTCAAAACCCATTTTCCACAAAAACAGAGAAATGCATTTGTGCAGCTTTTCAAGTCTAGCTGACCATCCAGAATTCTTGAAAAAAACATTTTATAGTTTTATGGAGAAAGGACAATTTCAAAGAATAATTGTGCTTAAAACTGAAGAAGTGGCTAAATTATCCAAAGGAGAACACAAGTTATCACTATATTAAAGTGCTGAACTTGTTAGTGTTCAATGTTAGTGATGCCAGCCCAAATCTACTAATGTCAAATGTGAAATTAATGTCACACTTTGATGGGCAGACTTCTGTTTGTGAAGGAATACCAGTGATTAATACAAATTTTCATTAGCAATACTTCTATGAACACTAGGCACATAAATCATGTTATAGGTTATATGTAATATATTATTTGAAATTCACTTTTACTATTTATCCATACCTACAGATTTTCAGATAATTACAAAAGTATAAGAAAGTTAACTAGATTTCCCCTGAAAGAAAAAAAATGTTATATATTCCTCAAATAATTCTACTAGCATATGTAATATTTCAGTAATAATGATTAAAAGTTGATCAAGCCTCTCCCAGAACATTCCTCCCACTACAGGAGTTTCACAGGTGTCAAAACAATTTTCAAGTCAAGACTTTTTGTGCTATGAACTCTAATATCCTAGCTATACACACAGTTAAGGGATTTGTTCATCCTTAGTAAAGTATGAGCATGATAACATTTTTCTGTTGCTATCAAAACCCACAATAATTAACAGCCAAAATTCCTTAAGGAAAACCTAGATAAGGAAAAGTATCAAGTGTAATTTCATGATACTATTATGATTTCTGATGATGACAGCACCCTTTATGGTTTGCTGGCTCTCTGAAGAAGTCTGAGGATGCCATCTGGTAACCTCATGTTTGCAGTGAGAAAATGAAAGTAACTCATGTAGTCATGGACAGCTCATACAGATTCTTCTTTTTCAACCATTTCCATTGAGAATCTATGTTCCCATAAAGCTTTGCTGAACACTATATCACAGTAAGATATAGTAAAAGAAAATCTTTCAGGATTGAGTGAATGCACTATCTTGTAGGTTTCTTGTGGTTTTTTTTTTTTTTTGGGTTT
Organism: Merops nubicus; assembly: GCF_000691845.1. Classification (NCBI taxonomy): domain Eukaryota; kingdom Metazoa; phylum Chordata; class Aves; order Coraciiformes; family Meropidae; genus Merops; species Merops nubicus. The sequence continues at coordinate 29,914 of NW_008598987.1, forward strand.
GGTTTTTTGTTTGTTTGTTTGTTTTTTAATTTTTTAAATTAATGGCATGGATGTCCTTATATCTTTCTACCCAAGTGGATAGCCATTCAGATGTCATTTTGGTTTAAATTTTTTTTATTGCTAGCAATTCTGTAGCGACCCAAATAAGAGTTACATCACTGCTCTCCCTTGTACTTATGTACATGCACTCAAAGTATGTTGTACTTCATCAGAAGTTGAATACCAAATCTGTCTTTGAAGTTATAATGAAGACTTTCTGTGTAGATTTAAAAATTGTACTGTAAATGTTCTCATGTCATTTGTTTGGGAAAAAAAGAAATTAAAAATCCTGAGACTTTAATACAAGATTGTTCTACTTACAATGTGAAGGGCTACTTTTTTGCTAAAGACAGAAGAAAACCACTTTTGGCTAAAACAATGAGCAGAACATATGTCTGAACAGGAACTACTTCTTATGATGCTGCCCTATGTAGTACTGGGCTTACCAAAACTTTATGTCTGGCACCACAAAGGAGGATAAATTTTAAGGAAAGGCAGGAGAAAGCATCAAAGCTAGAGCAAAGTTACTTTGCCTGGTAGTCTAAAGATCATTTTACTTCCAGACTAAACCAGATGCAATTGCTCTTATGCAGTTACTTCTGCTGCAGTAACCTTAGGAATTACAGCTCCCAAGACTGACTGGTGTATGCTTCCAGCTTGCTGCCACCAGAGGACCTTTATTCAGGTTGCTCAGTTTAAATCAATCACCATAAAGCAAGTAGTCTGTCACCTATGAGAAGCTCACCAGCCAGGAGGTTTCTTGAATACTCTGGAAATATGAGTTTACCTTATTCACACAGTTCCAGTAATAACTACAACAGCTAAATAGTCCTGAATCCCACTAAACCATGAGTCCTCATGTTTACAGACTAGACAATAACCCTTGCTGAAAGATTCCTTTCCAACACATACTTCCACTAAGAACAGAAAGTATAAACATTTAACATTTCACTGAGGGGTGGTGTTACACATACTTTGCAAATGAGCTAGATAATCTAAGTCCAAATAAAGAGCATCAGCTTGGAGAAAGCAATTTCTTGATAGCCGTCGTGTACAGACCTTTTTCAAATTCGTGACAAAAGCACAATCCATGATACGCACCAAAAACATCCACCTTCTCTTTTGAAAAGCGTACTGAAGAATTCAGCTCAAACACCCTTCCATCTCTTCACAAAATGAGAATGGGACTAACTGCCATATAGAATGTAGGCCCAGCGATGACAGAGGGCACAGGACTGGGCCTAAAATAACTACTTATCTTTTAAGTGGTAACTACATGAGTTCATGCTGCTTACAGCTGGAACAAATACCACACAGCATTGCTAGGAAAAATCATCAGACTATTGAAAACCTTCTTCATATTGCAAACAAACACATCAAGAAATCTTTCTTCAAATACATGTCTAAAGTCCTACTTTTACATTTCCGCACAATGTAAGTGCATAATCTGTAAAGTGTAATAGAATTTCAAACAACTTTAAAAGCATTTAAAAGCATGCCTGTATTCAGCACGAATTTAAAGCCTCGTAGTATTTTGATAGATTTTACAGTACTGCAGACAGAAATTTTACAAAACTGATTTTATAAAGCAGATTCTACACTTTCTGCTGGGTTAAAATCTTACTCAACTAGATCTTAAGCTTATGCATTGACAAAAAAAAAAAAAAATCCATTTATTAGAAGTAGTTACAAAGCTAACAGTAGAGAAATACAGAATGTAAAAAAGAGCTTTAATCCGTAAGTTTTCCCTTAATAAAGCATATTTAATAGAACAGAAATGTAAGAGAAGTAGGAATAGTTGCAGTATTTCTGCAACTATTAAGAAACAAAACCAGATGCATAATTCAGTCCTCGTATTGATCATAAAAGTAATAATTTCTCTGCAATTTTCTGTTTATTGCTAGCTTTTCTGTTATTGTTTTGTACTGAATCTTATTAAAGAAACTACTAGAACAGATAAACTGAAAATCAGACAGTATCTAATAGCATTAAGAATGGCAAAAAACCACTCCCACTATGCATTCCTTTTGTCTAACCTTGTGTGTACATTTCCTTCCCTTAGTCTTTATTATTGTTTGTGAATTAATACATCCGTTACTACTGCTTATTTCCTATCGGAATTTTAAATCCATCTGTTTGCTACTAAACTTTTTTCATCACAAGTATGTCCAAAAATGTTATAGATCAAATGTTGATCCTTGTCAATACTTTGTAACCCTATTGTCATCATTCTGTTATCACTCTGGCATAAAACTTCTTGCTAACTTTATAAGAATCTGTTAGGATTAGAGATGCAAAACTGTAAGATGGAAAGTCTATAAGAAGGAAAGGAAACATAAAAGCTTTTTAAGAAACTTCCAGTACTAATGACCTTATAACGTATGTGCAGGAAAAAATCCAAAACCACAAAAACAGTCATTCTCTGGCAAAAATACAGTTGAATATGAGATATTTCTATTTTTTCTTTGTATTTTTTCCCTTTTTAAAGAATATCCTGAATGTTTCCTTCTCCCTAACTGGCCTTCGTAGAATCCCTGGAGCACTAATGTAGGAAAAAGAAATACTTTCCTTGAGTACAGATATCAAAATCAAACCCCAAATTATAGATCATCTGTATAAATGCCACTGTCAAAATTATATTTGCTGCCAAGAACATTTGCTGCTTACGAGGTCGTCAAAACGATACTAAATCAACTAAACTTACTCTTACATATGTTAATATTTATTAAAATATGTAAAATTCAGGTACCAATCTGTTTTCATACTAAACAAGCTTTGGACTGATGACAAGCATTGGCAATCTTTGCCAAAATGCTGAACTGGCCTGTTCACCAATTTAGCCAATGATATCATAGTCTCTCCAACTTATTACTGTACTTGGGAACCTGCAGAATTAGTATCTTTACAGGTAAAAGTTACTAGTGCTGCAGAAGTTTTTAAAATAAGGCACATAACCCAAGCTGATGAAAACATTTGATATTTATCATGCACACTGTTTAAACTAGTTTGTGCTATGAAGCATTATGTTTGTTTGTCTACTGTCAGTTTCCTCTATAAAGCCACATATAACAAAAAATGAATAGGCTGTTATAATTTTTCCATCATAGATTATCATCACAAAGTTTGGTAGCATATTGCTATACTAATATTAGTATATATAACTAGTATATATACTAATATACTAACATTAATATAGAAAGTGTTATCTGACTTTTATCTACTGCAAACCAATGCAGGTATGTAGGATTTCATTAGTAAGAATTCATGCAATAAGCACACATTAGAGGAATTAATCATTAATTCCCTGCAGACTGCTTATATATTTCATCAGACCATTCTCTGATCTGAATAATAAGAAAATTACATAATAAAACACATTACTGCTGACACATGCAACTTTATCCTATCAACTTTATATCTTCACAGCAAGAGGTCTTTTTTAAGCCCTCTGTCATTTCTTCTGAGTTGCACTGACCTGATTTGACATTTTCCTATATCAACAGTTATAATCAAGACTGTACATATTTATATGAACAAACATAATATGTATCAAACCTACTTGCCAAGGTTTGACTCAGGTCATTTCCCACGGTAGAGAGCATTAATTACATCAAAAGTGGAGTATGTGTCAAGTCGTTTTTCATATAGATACTGAAGTAATGCCAGGAGATATGCTAGATTTAAAATAAATCCAAAAGATAAATAATGAAGTGTCTGCTTCAAACTACTAAAGGTGCTAAGTGTCCTGTGATTCAAAATAAACTAAACAAGGTAGTTCACATCTGATTAGTCAAATTCATTTTAGTCTTTTTTCTTGTACTGTAAAAACAGACAGTTTGTTAGGCACTCAACAGTGCATGCTGCATGTTTGGGACCACCTCACGGAACAAAAAGCTTTACCTAATAAACTCTATATGTGGTCTCAAAACAGTTCATGTAAATTTTCTGGCTACATTATTTTAATGCGCTTCCCAAAAGGAGTACCAGACAGCAATGAGCCATGTCAAATGTAAGCTACCAGGTGGAAAAAAAAAAAAAGAAAAAAAAAAAAAGCAAGCTTTGTTTTTAACCAAAAGATAAATGCACAAGACTAAAACAGTGACAGCAGGATTTCTTACTAAGCCAGCAGATCGGTTATCCTTTTATTTCAAGTTCACAAGTTCATTGGGTATCTTTTTTTTGTCATAAATGTTATTGTCAATTACCCAAAAAGAACTGTGGTGCAGTATGAAAGTCACCCTGATTCACCACCTCAAAACTTGTAGCTATGTTTTGTAATTACTCCTAGCTTTAAGATTATGAATACCTGAAAACAACTCTGAAAAGCATCCTCCTGCTACTGCAGATTTAGCTTTTCCTATGTTACATGACTATCCTAAATAAATTCTGACTCCTTACCTTTACTGTTGTGACATAAACCAATTTTTTTACTTCACAAATAAAAGCATTTAATTTGACCTTAAGAAACTTTAGCTCCTTGTGACATTTATTAGTTATGATTGACTTTGAATTATGCCTACAAATGCAACATTAATTTCACACTGAAATGCTTAATAAAATGCACTAGTAAATGCACACCCAATGGCTTCTAATGACACATGTTAATTCAGAGTAGGTGAAAAGAAAAACATAATACATAAGAGATTTAAGTTGTATACTTTATTTAAGTATCCATTTATTATTATGAATTTGTACTGTAGAACAACCCAAATTTGTCAAGAAATTGTAAAGTAAGTTTATTTTATTCAAATTCAAATCCATATTGTCCCCATAATAGATACAATAATACATGAAGAATTTTAATCCAAGTCCATTTGGCAAGAATAGAGAAAAAAATGCTGAAATGCTATTGATTCCTTCCAGTACATTCAAAACACCTGACTCAACTATATTCCTACTGACATAACACAAAGGTTCTATTTAGAAGTTCGCAAATCTGAGCAAATATTTTCACTGACATACTTTTAATTCTTATATCTTCCCTCTACCTAGGAAACAGCTAATGCTTAACTCCTAGTACTAGCCATTTCCTCTACCAGAGATGCTGCAAATGTCGATAATGGGTCCACTGTCCCAAGAGAAATAATGCCTGCAAAAGTTTTCCTCCCCATATGCAGACGTATTTAATGCCAAATAACATCTACCATCAGACTCTTCATGATATACCTTTATATGATCTATTTTCTGTCCACTCAACAGCAAACCTCAATCCTGCTGTTCATGAAACCCTCCCAAAGGAGTTTATCTTTTTGTTTCCCCTAGATCTTTCTCACCTATTTAAAAAAAGTGTCATAGTTACTTTTGAGTACATCCTGTAAAAGCACTTAGAAAGCAAAGCTGTTTTCTGGAACTGTCATCTTCAATAGAAGAAAAAATATACATACATTTCATATACATAAAACTTCACGAAAAAATCTAACAACTTCAGAGGCGTGGGCTAAAAATGCTACAGCTGAATGCACACAAAACCACTCTTAATATCTATAATCCATGCACATTTTACATTAAACTGAAAGCCCTGTCACCTGTCATTACTTAGCAGGTCACACCATGCTGTAAACCCCTCCTGAGGGACAGTCTCTTTGTTTAGATTTTGTCTGTCATCTACCACATACCTACACTCAGACTAAAGTATACATTATTCAATATTTGACACATTCCATTTCCTTACAGAAGTATTCACCTGCAATTTTCTCATCCCATAAAAGATGAGCAAACCTCTTCATGCACTTTTATCTCTGAAAAGCAGCTCCAGTTACCATAGCCAAGTTTGCCTCTGACCAGAATGGTGTGACTTAAATGCAGAAATACCGATATATTAAAAGATGTGTGTGTGTGCGCACACGTGTGTATGTGTGTGTACTCAAAGAAAAGGTCTGGAGGAGCAGAAGAACATAGGGACAGAAACCAAACATAGAGTATGTACTTACTAATGCAGTCCGCTCGGACCTCTTTGGAAACCTGAAGGAGTCTCTGATTTCCCCTCTTGCCAGTCAGGCGCCGCGTTGTGCCACTAGTCCACACAGGCCCAGAAGGAACTGCAAAGAGAAAGAAGCACATGCCACATCAGGCACCTCTGTTTTGGTGGGATCCAGCGCCGCTGCCGCTAGCTCCTCGGGGGTACCCCTGCTTTCAGAGCACACTCTTACCAAAGAGTCATTTTTCCAAAGATTTTTTTTTTTTTTTAAATCGGCGATTAAAAACAAAAAAAAAATAAAAAGCAAAGCCCTCCCGAGGGTCTTGCACCTCAAAATTTGCTGGGGGGTGGAGGGGCTGTGTATGCTGGCGGGGAGGGGAGAGGAAGGGTACCTGCAACTCT
>NW_008598988.1:0-1895 GCF_000691845.1 Merops nubicus
GGCCATCGGCACAGCGGCCAGTGAGTGTCCCTCTGAGGAGAGGGGCAAAGCCAGAGTGCCAGGCACTGCCAGAGTGCCAGGCACTGCCAGCCAGCTCCTGCTGCCCCAAGAGCCAGCGAGCCTCCTTTGGGACGGGCGGCCAGCCTGTTTACCTGGGCTTCTGAACTGCAGCCAAAGTAAATTCCTGAGGAGGCTGCTATTGCTTTCTAAACATGTAACCCTCTATCTTTGTTCATCAGCTCCAAGGTGTTTACTAATCTTCTCTGTGTTTGGCAGAAGAACAAAAAGTAAAATAGGAGCTTTGTATTTTACACGGTCTTGGTAAGTGTGTATTAAAATACAGCATCGTTTTATTTGAACAATATTTGTAAGAGAGAATATTAATTATTATTAACCTTAGAGCATTACTGGTTTGCTGTATGCCTTAGGAGATGATAGTCTCTGCGGTAGCATTAATGAATATGTAGCTTGGCTGTGTGGGCAGAAAGCAAATAATCTCCTAGGAGATTATTCAGCATTAGCATGCAGTCCTCCAGCTCATACGGTACTTCCAAGGCGATTCCCATCCCCTGCACTGCAACCTTCCACCAACCTTGTGTTAACAAATTTATAACTTGGAAATTATTCCACTGACATCAATGGTGTTACACCATGCAAAACCTGTTTAAAATTAGATCCAAGGTATTTCATTTCTTACATTTTAAAATGTGTTCTAAATAGTATTCTCATGCTTCAGTAATTGATGCTTTAGGATTATTTTTCTAGTTCAAAAATGAAGGGTTTTTAAAAAGTTTTTAGTCTGTTTTTGCCCCCTCTCTTCTTTCTATACTTGGGCAAAATCACTGATTCTCTTCCCCTTGCAATCCAGTTATAATATGAACCAACAACCTGAGCTGTCTATCAGTTCATTTTTGATTATGGATTCTTTTTAATGCAAACAGAGCATGCAGGAATCTCCTGCTTCCTGAATCGGAAGCTGCCTGCCTGTGTGCACGGAGTATTACATGCTAGGAAAACAGAAATTTAAAAAAAAAAAGAGAAACCACACAAGAGGAACTTTATTAAAGTATAAAGTCAAATACCTTGAAGCTAGGGAACACAAGCACGGCAGGTCTGAGTTTGGGCCTCTTCTTCCCTTGCTGGGAGCAGGGTTACCTGCTTGCTTTGTCTCGCCAGAGCCGGGGAGATGCTGTGGGGTTGGGCTGTCCAGGGAGGTAAGCGCTCTGCCCCTGCCCGCTCTCTGCTGGGCAGGTGTACACTGCCTCACTTCTGTTTCTCAAAGGTGTGGGAGTTGCCCAGGCTGGCCTGAGCCTTCCCCGGGCTGGCAGGAGGCAAAGCTGCCACCGTCCTGCTGGCCTCAAGTCCTGGCTGTGGCACCCAGCAGGGCTGGAGCTCTCTGAACAGCCTGTGGTTCCCCCTGGCAGCAGCCTGAGCATCGTGGAGAAGTGACACCCAGGGGAGGCACCCGGGGGCCAGGGATGGAGCCACTGGGTCCTGTTCTTCCTCTTTCCTGCCCAGGCTGGTGTGAAAAGGGGCCAGGGGGTGAGAGGGACCTTTCTGAGGTTGCGGGGTGCAGCTTTTCACCCCGTGTCCTGAGAGTACGAGAGGGGGGCACGGTGCTGCTGGATGGGCATCCACTTAAAGGGTGGGTGAGGCCCTGGCAGCTCTGATGGGAGAAAGCCAAGCCCACCAGCAGCCCAAAACAGGGGAACGCTGGCCCTGGAAGAGGTTTTGTTGATAACCTGCTGAGTGACAGGGTGGTTAGTGCCATCCTTGTGGGCCTCCCATCAACTACTGCTGCTTCCAGGGCAGCCCGTGTCAGGTGCTTCAGGTGAGGCGATGCCCTGGAGTCATCCCAGGGGCACTGATCATGGGGGGGAGAGCATCATCAACTG
>NW_008598988.1:1916-10358 GCF_000691845.1 Merops nubicus
AGCCCCAGTGGTGCTGTGGCAGCCGGGCAGCGGAGCTGAGCCAGCCCTGGGAGGCTGGAGGAGGAGGAGGAGGATGGGGGGTCGGGTGGCAGCGGGGGGCTCAGATAACAACTGCTCGTGGCAATCCAGCCCACGGGCTGTGAGTGTTGCCACTGAGAAGGTACATTTCTAAAAACTGTTTAAGCAGCACCGGAGGCAGTGGAGTGACCTGCGGGTGACTTCCCTGCTTGGAACTATGGAATGCAGAATAAAGGAGAGGGGGGAAGAGAAAAGCCATGGAAGAGACACATCCAGGACTGCTTCAGCTGTTCTGCAAAGAAACTTTCACTCCTTGCAATTAAAAGGGAAATTTCCTTATTTGGCTTACTTTTAGAAAGTTATTTCCGAGTTTGACATGGCACTGATTTCTCCTTGTCTGGGTTTCAGATTGTTCTGAACGTTCAAGTTCTGAGCTGCACTTTTCCTGTGAACTCTTCAAGAAGAGTTCTTTTTTGCTGTTTGTGCTGCTCATTTTGCAGCTTCCAGAACAACAGACCTCAAGCCTACTCTCACAAGTAATTTCCCCATTGTTTTAGGTGTTACCAGTAACAATAGTCCTCTCTCTTCAGTTTCTACATGTTACTTCTGTTTCATAGCTGTAAAGAATCACAGTTGCACTGAGATTTCTTTTAACAGAGAACTGACTTTATCTTTTTTCACTTACATCTGATGGTGGGATGACAAACACGCTGTCCTGACTGATTTCCAAAGCCAAGCAGTGTCTGTTGTGCCAAGTTTTAACTCAAGCTACTGCTTTTATAAGCTCACATTTCTTTGTAGTCCCTTTTGGAGACATGTAACCACGTGACAGCCCTTAGGAGTCGTGTCTCTATTTTTCACAGGGTGAATTTGTGTCATGTCTTCACTGAAACAGAAAGAATTCTCAACTTTTATTAACACAGACAAATCAAAGCAACCCTAAAGTCAAGGTGGAGAGAGCACAGCATCACTCTGCTCATAAGCCAGTCCCATGAAGGTTTGGGTTTGAGAGTTGGCCAAGCCTCTGTGATTCCTGCAGAGGTCCATCCTGATGTTGTGAGGGTTTCATGCATTGAAGGTAGGTAGCCTGCAGTTCTCCTGCCCGTTGAGGGATCCTACACAAACATGCTTCAGTATACTCTTTGATTTAGAAGGATTCATTTGATCAAGTCCTAATGAATCTTCTGAGATAATATCCCCTGAAGAAGGCAGGAAAGAACCTGTAATAAGTGGGTAGTGATGGATTTGCAGCATGACACATAACAAAATTATTTTCACAGGTAGTGGAAGCATGAACAGGGGAAATATTCTTGCCTTCGTTCTACTAGGCTGGCTGCACCTTGGTCCCTCCATGACATCAACAGCAGAACTCCTGCCTGGAGAAGAAAATAGGAAATACAGAGTACTTACATTTTTCCAGTGAAAATACTTTCTCCCCCAGAAGGCCACTTTGGTCTTCCCTGTTATAAAATGTAAACACTTCTTTATAGTTGGAGTATAACCACACTTTAAACAGCTGCTGCCTCTCCCCTGCACTGCAGCTCTGTTTCTGCAGTGAATGAACCCTCTGCTCACAGGCTGCACATCAACTGCAGTTTCCTAAGTGTTTCAGGATCCTTCGGGTTTAAAAGTATGACATAAATTTAAGATATTAAATCATCAAGAAGAATAAAAGCATTACCAGATGCTGGTGGTGGTGTTAGAGCCTTGCTGCTAACAGGAAGCTGGAAGATCCCTGCCCTTCATCTCTGGTGCAGGTACCGCCTCACGGCGTTTCATTAAGGGCTCGTTAGAAGTCTCGAGGGTGTTTAGCCCCAGCTGATCCCACTGTACAGCAGCCCAGAACCTGCCTGATATTCTAGTGAAGAATTTTCTTCTAACCCCCCACTGTATTGGCATTTTTGGCCAGTTTATATCCATCTGCTCTTGTACCCCTGGCCATCACAGAAATAGGTCTTTCCCTTGGTGATGCTGTAACATCTTCTCCCGAGCGACTACAGCACGTGAATCTACCACCTCCAGGTGAATTAGCTCAAGCTTTTTCCTCTAGCCTCTCAAGTCCTTTCCAGGATGGCAGCCTTCATGCTAAGCCAGTTGTTTCTTTCTAACCTCAGCCTCCTCTGTACAGATGTTTATCAAATTTAAGCCACCACCAACTTTCTTCAGCTTGTTTGTATTATTTTTGACATTACAGAAAGTGCCTGTAATGATTCCGAAGATGGACAATGACAAACCATACCAGTAACTTCATGCTGACCTAAGACTTCCCCTTCTGTGACCTGTGGCCATCCCCCTTTATACATTTTGTTATTGCTGTGCTGCACCTCACCTTCTCCAGCTCTGCTGTTCCTCCAGTTACTGGAAAGATAAATGAGCCTGTGTGGTGCCCTGTCGTGTCACAGCAGATCACTCTGAATAGCAAATGTTGGGCAAAAACCTCCCAGATGCTTCCACATTGTGCCATAAGCTGTAAGACAGAAATGTCTTCTGTAGTGCCAGGACCTGGCTCGGCAAATCGATGTAACTTGAGAGAGCTTCAGCAAAGGGTTGATATGTTTTCCTATTTTTTCTCCTCTCTGGATTGAGAGTCAAGATCACTGGGTTTATTCTGTCTCATCTGTTCCCAGAAGGAGAGAAGCAAAGATGCTTTCTGCAAGGGAAGCAATTTGTGCAAGTCTTCTTTTAATGTTGGGTTTGGGTTTTGTCATTTAAATGTATAATTATTTGCATAAAAGGACCCTGCTTTCATTTGAATCACAAAAGAACTCTGCATCAAGTTCTAGATTACTTTCTTCCTCTGTATTATGTAAAATTATGCACCAGATGGGGTTTTTTTCCCTTTATCTGCATTTTCTTCCCGCAGCAGAATACTGGCATGTGTTTAATTTAGCAGAAGTCAGATCCTGCTGCTGCAAGGAGTAACCGAGGTAGCACCTCAGGTAAATTAGTTCTTGGAAAAACTTCTCCATAATGAATTAAGTAGCAGCAGTGGCTGGTTGGATTGGGGCTTTGTTTGTTTGGGGGTTTCTTTGGTTTTTTTACATGCATATTCTTGCTTTCTTAGGTTTCAAAACAGCAAAACAAGTTAGGTTTTTTGCTGGCTTTTTATGTGCTCTGTGCTGTAGTTCTGTGAGTCACGTTCTGCATGAGTATCCATCAGTGGGAAACCTTCACTGCGTTTGATGCACTTCCTCTTTGCACTCCCAGCAGAGACTCCAGTGGTGGCTTCGTGGTGCTCAGGTAGCCCACAGGCAGCACAAAGCTTCTGGCTTAAAACGAGGGCCAGTCTGGGGTGTTTCTTTTTTTTAACTTGTTTTCTAATTCTGGGTCAGAGGTTCAGTCTCGCGGAGCGTTGACCACTTCTGCTAAAATTAGTGGGAATACTCCTCTGCTCACCTTCAAGGGGTTTTTCTGCAGCAGGGCTGGAGCACTTGGACCCTGATGAGGTGAAGATCCAGATTCTGCTGGTTTACCCCCTGACGTTTTACCAGTGTTTTGAGTGCCAGAGCACTGCTCTGTCCCCCCCAGGAGGCAGTGCAGCTGGCTGAAGTGTGGTGTTACTGCCCCTCTTCAGCTGCCAGCTAGAAGCATGTCCCCTTTATTCAGCCCAGCCAAGCCTTGTGGGCCATGTGCTGTACCATGAACCAGAGCTCACGTGCTGCTGCATAGGTGCTTCTGAGAGGATTAACTGAGTTATCCTCAGTGTGAAATCAAACAAGCTTTATTAAGAACAGGTCTGCAATGCCAGGGGAAGGTGCTCTGTGTTATGGGAGATCTCAGATGAGTGATATGCCTGACAGGGCTCTGAGTTGTGGAGTGCTGGGTGAGAGTTCTTTTGAACTGGTGGTGAATTCAGTCTGGGAGACTTTTTCCTTTTGTTTCATCTTTTAACTCTAAATTTCAGTATTTGTGAACAACTGTGTGAACCAACACAAATCTGTTGTATTTTTTAAAACTATTTTAGTCCTGTTTCGAGCTCCTCTTGTGCTGACATTCTACAAACTGGTTTTCTAAAAGGACTGTCACCATCAATTTTGCTTTTTTAAAGGACTTTAATTCTTTCAGCATGTTCATATGGTTTTATAAAGCCCCAGATACATGGCAAATCCCCTTGGTGTTGTAAGACAAGATTGCTGTTAAAAAATGTTTAGGCTTAGTCAGCTTCTTCTCACTACTGAAGTCATGAGGGACTCTGGGAAATGGTGTTTATACTAAGCTTAAATTGATAGGGCAAGTTTAATGCAATCGGGTCAAAGGTACAACTGCTTAGCTGGTCTCATCAACCACTCGGGTTTCAGCATCAGTTTATAAGAAAGGGCCCGTGATGATAACATCTGGCTGGGAGTGCAGGGCTGCACTCTGCCCGGTGATTGAGCAGGATTTAATGGTGGGGAGGAGCAAGCTGAAGGGCAGCTTCAGCCCCGAATTAGGATCCCTGGCAGATAAGGTACCACTGCCAGACTTTGATCACCCCGTTATCAGCTCCCATGCTGAAGAGCCTTTCTCCAGCACAGCCCGGGCAGGGGTGTCCTCCCTGCAGGAAGGGCTGCAGCCTGTAGCAGGGCACTGGGGGGAATGGCAGGTCCAGGACGGCGTTTCCCAGTGGTTTCCCAGTGCAGGCGTGTGTGGCTGGCTGCTGGTCAGGCATTGCTTTTGGGGAGGGCCAGGGGACCAGGACACGCCGAGGAAATGGGCCAGACAGGATAACGACTGGGGCTGCTCCCCAACGTGAGAGAGCATCAGTTATGTGTCTCCTGCCTCATACTGCCCAAACTGGTGTGTGGCAACCTAAATATTCAAGATTACTGCCAGGCAGGCTCCAAAGCATACACTTGTTGTGAGAAGGATGATACCCAAGACATCCGGAGGGATTTTAATCACAGGCAAGTCTGCTGTGCTGATCTGAATTCAGACCCGAAGGAGGGATTCTGCCTGGGTTTGCCAGCCCAATAATGCTGCCACCAAAACCGTGTTGCCTTCTTTGCCTTGCACTATACAAAATGTCCTATCATATCATTTTTATTCCTTTTCTGAGCAAGTTTCTAGATTTTGATCGACACTGGCTGAAAACTTTTGTGTTAAACATCTGCCCCAAGCTGAAGAATTTGGGAAATTTCAGCCAAAATAATTTCCAATCATCATTACAGGAAAAAAAAATAAGTGGGTTGTTGTCAGTGGGCAACTGGTACACCCTGCTGTGAAGTGGGGGCTTGAAATGTGGCAGTACTGTGGCTTGTGTGTCATGAACATGCTTGCTTTCTCCCTCATGAAAATCCCTGCATGTTAGGAGATTTAGGAGGAAATCACAGTTTACACACGCATAGCAAAAGGTCTTTATTTTTTCCAGGTAAAAATGTCAGAATATTTAATTCATATTCAACATGCTCGGGCTTCTGATGGTGCTAAATGAGCTGTGTTATTTCTGGGGATCATCAGGGCTGCTCCTGGTGCAGAATTATGAATCAGGCAGTAAAGCACTGTCGAGTGGCACAGAAAACAGCCAGGCAAAGCTTGGCTCACAGCTCTTCCACGGCGTGGAACGGGCTCAGCAGTTTCCAGTGCTGAGCTTAGCACGTGCAATGTGTCTTCTTATACAGATGGGATGAGACCCTACTTGAAGCAGTAATGATTATATACATCATACTTCTAAATGTATAAACTTCTTTTGAACATACTGGAAATGCTAAAATACCAACTGTTGAGCCAATGAATCATATTTTGTAAGGGAGTGTTTTTATGTAGAATATATAAAATCCAACTGTATACGAACAGGGAGGGTGAATATTTACACATCATATGTGTAAGAGATAAATGATCCTGATGAACATGACTGAAGTAAATTCTGTTAATGCTCCAGTTAGAGCTATTTCTACATTAGTTTCAAAATGTTTTTGTTATACTGTAGATTCAGTGTCAGAAAGATGAAGGAATCTGGGCTTTTAACTGCAACCTCCACGCTGCAGTGTGACTCTATGGGGATGTTCAAAATTAAACATTTGGTTTAAGCATTAAACACTAAAATTTTCTTTTTAATTCCTAGGCCTGTGTAAAATCAGATTGGGAAATGGTTTACAGTACTTCCTATGGGGGGCTTCCACACCGACAATGTCAGAAATGACATCACTTTTCTGCTATTTGTTTTTTATTGCTTTTCAAGAAGAAGTCTTTAAATAGCCAGCGTGAAATTTTCCTGGTGATAAGTGATAACCTTTAAAGCAGGTCTGTTTTTCTTTTAAGAGGAGGACACTTCCGTCCTGCCTCCAAGTTAGCTGACTTTGTCAAGGGGAGCCACCATCCATCCTCAAGTCTTGCCCGTCCTGGAAGGTCTGGGAGGGTTCATCACTAGAGGGAGTTGTTGTGTTCTTGGTCACACTTCCCTGTACTTGGAGCTTGTGATGGATGGTCTTGCAGCTGGTCCCGTGGAGCTATCTGCAGGAAGGATGATCAAGCCCATGCTGTCGGCTCCACGTAAGGATACCCTGCTGACCATTTTCTTTTTTTCATGCTCCAAATGAGGGACCAAAAAAAGAAGGCAGCCTTCGTGCTGCCCCTCTGCCTGTGCTGGGTTTGGACCTCACCTTGAAGGCTTTGACCTTGGGAGAGGGAGCAGCTAGCACATGGTCTTGCTGTATAAGGGTGGTGGAACAAAAACCAGGATGGAAGGAGAAATCCCAGTGGGTAAGGGGGAGTGAAAAAAAATTTCTCTCTCCCCTTCAGAGAAATGGGGAAGGGAAGAAACAGCTAAAGTCTGAAAGTCCCAGTAGGATGAATGGAATAGGTGGTAAAAGAAAGACATGTGAGGGAGAGGGGTAGGTAAATGGAAGAGATTTAGAGAGGAGTACGGCGAGTGGAACAGAGGTGTGCAACAAAGGAAACAAAAACAGCCAAGGGAAGAGGAGGGGAAATCATGGCTTTGTAAAACATGGAACAGGAACATTTCTAGCAGAGTATTTGTGGCACTGAAGTAAAAAGTTCCATTAATCAGAAAGCCATCGCTGTCCCTCAGTGAGAGCTGGAGCCCGTGCTTGTGCAGCCCCACAGAGCCAGTGAGGGACACCACTCCGAGCACCCAGTGGGTCTGGAGCACCAGCCTGGCTGTGTGACGAGCAGAGACAGCAGGAGGAATAACCTGTTTGGGTTTCATGCTGTGTCACCAGCAGGCTCTGCCTTCCACTGGACAGAGGAACCAGTGTCCCCAGCTGTGGCTGGCTGTGTAACCACTCTACACGGGTGGGTTCTCCCAGCTGGCTGCTCCCTCAGTCTGAGCTGGGCACGTTGATGCAGGCTGCTCGAACACAGGGTTCTTTCCTCTCCAAGTGGCCTGAGCTGTGCAGGAGGTTTGTGGTTGCAGTTTCTCCTTTGGCCAGGTCCCTCTGACATACCCCTCTGTGGTCCCCAGGCTCCTGGGAAGGTGCCCCTGCTCCAGCACAATCTTCTCGTTTTTGGCTACTTGTGTACTGCTGCTGTGCCTTTGGACAGTCTGCTGTAGTGTTTCTGTGCATGGCAATTACATGGGAAGCGTACAAAAGCGTGTGGATTTGGTACAGGCTTATTTCTGTTTTTAAATAGAATATCATTTGCTATTGGCAAGTTAATCTCATTTATCCTAGTCTCATTTGTTTAAACCGTGTGAGTGGAGTTATTCATGTGCAAAGGAGTTGGCAAATGCTGCCAAATCCACTAATACATCTGGCTGCTGAACACAGCGTTTGGAAATGGAGTTATTTGCCATCCTCATTTTGTAGTATGCTGATTTCCATGGCAACCCGCTGTGATATTAGGGAAACGTCTGGCTTTGCCTGGAGAAAAAGCAAAAAGTAATTATTAACCTGCCAGTGTCACGTAGGGACTACCAGGAAACCGTAGTGGGCAGGAGAGGTTTGCAGAGCTGGACTCTTCTGTCAGAGGTGGAGGTGGTCCCACCAGCCTGTCACACGACACACGTGGAACCCCATTCCAAGCGTTGGCATTCTCCTTCTCATTTTTTCAGCTTTCAGTTGGGAGGTTATTGACACTGCTCCAGCTCTTTGGTGGATACAACAAAGAGATGAATCTTAGTCATACTGAAGAGTTCTAGCTTAGGGGATCCCACGTGCTGCGGGTGGCACCAAAGTGGCTGCAGCGCTTTGATTGATTTCTGTAGAATATCACAGCAGCAGCATCCCCCTGCGAGGGCTGCGGGCTGCCCGGGCAGCTTGCCAGCAGCCCGAGGGCAGTACCATATCGACAGGCAGTGGAGCACCTTGCCAGCCCTGGCACTCACACAGAGGCGTGCCCCAAGCCCGGGCAGGTCCCGACAGGCCAGGGGCCGTGTGACCCAGCGGCGGGCCGGGCAGGGGGCACCCCAGGGACCCGCGGGGTGACAGCAGAGCCTCGCTCCCCCTGGTCCTGTGCCCAGCCTGCAGCAGCCCCCACGGCACAGCC
>NW_008598988.1:10452-24841 GCF_000691845.1 Merops nubicus
CAGCAGCACAGCCAGGGTGCCCATTGGCACAGCCAGGGTGCCCAGCAGCACAGCCAGGGTGCCAGCAGCACAGCCAGGGTGATGGTCTCCTCTCCCTCAGGAGTTCAGAAGGAGGAGAGCTCTCCCACCGCAGCGCCCTTCGCGCGGCCCTCTGCTCCACAGCCACTTTGGCTGGTGGGGCTCTGTGTGGGAAATTAAACAGGAATGACTGTCATAGCTTCCTAATGACATCTGTGGGTTAGTTTATATGCTAACTCATTCATATCTTTTACAACTTAAAAGCATGCTGACATGATACACACAATAGTCATGCAGGACTGCCTGCCTGTCTGCAAATAAAGGAATTCACAGCAATCTTTTTTTTCTTGTGCCAAAGATGATCAAATAATTCATGTCCCTTTTATTCAAGCAGTTTCTTTGTAAATAGAACTGCCTCTGTGTCTGTTAATTGCTAATAGACAAGAGTCCACAGACAACTGTATGAAACCTTTATTATATATTATTAACAGTTGGACTTGATGATCTTGAAGGTCTCTTCCAACCAGAATGATTCTGTATATTTACAGATTACAATTGAAGAATCATAAAAATAGTTATGGGAAATTATTTTCTCTCAGCTCTACAAATAATAAGTAATGTTTCAGCTCTGCGAGGGCCCCCTTGTAAAGGACAGCATTGGGTTGTGAGGACTCCAGGTCAGTAACACATCTTTTCCTGTGTAGGTATTGCCTCGTTGTCGCCTCCTGCTAGGACGTTGTGGCTTTGTGTCCTGTTGGCATTTCTGGAGTAGATGTATCTCACACGCTCCAGCAGTTTTCTGCCACTATAGCAAAGATCACTAACTAGCAAAGCCTGAAGCCAGGCAGTTTACTTTCCTTATAGATGCAGCTGGTGTTCAATAAACTGAAAAGTGAAACAGAAATATGCTAGAACACACTTGTAATGTTTTTCTGCTTTGCTTCTGCGTCTGCATGACTGTGTCCCCGTGGCTCTGAGACAGGGTGCATGTCTTCCTTTGCTTGGGTTGATGTACATGTAGTTTGCTAAAGGGAAGACCTGGTTTGTGGGTTGTTCTTTTTGTGGTGGTGTTTTTTTTGGTTGTTTTTTTTTTAACCTAACAAGAAATTACATCAATTAAAACCACTGTAAGGACTCCAAAAAGCCAATCTGACCCATGAACTATCTTTATAAGCAGGTTGGAATCAGTTTTAGGGAAGCAGCAGTGTCCCGTCGGGCCGTGCCAGGGAACGGGGCAGTGCCCGGGGCCGGGGGCTCCCTGCCCTCAGCCCCCCCGAGGGTGGGCACAGCATCCTCCTCCTCCCCAGCTCGTGTGAACGTTCCACTAGCAGAGCAGGTGTTCTCGGGGGCGATTTTGGCAAACATCAGGCTCCTTGCAGCAGGGGGAATGCAGTCCTCAGCTGCTAGCAGGTGGGACGTGGCTCTCCCAGCCACAGTGATCCCCTGCACGTCTGTTCGGGCCTGGCGTGCCCCTGGAACCCCTGTGTCTGCTGTTCCTGATGACAGTGCCCTTCAGAGTGTCCGGGTCACAGCACGTGAAGGTGGCTGCAGTTGGAGGGGAAGTGTTTCTCCTCCACTTCCCATGAAGCTGTGGTCCCAGGGATGTACTTCAGCCTCCTAAAAAACAGGCCTATTTATCTGAAGCAACTCAAGATAAAACACAGCCAGTTGGCGTCACATGCCACATCTCTTCAAGCACAATATGTTTTAAAGAGAATAGGCCAAATTCCTTCCCAGCATAGCTCCAGAGAACCCACTGCTTTGCTTCGGCAGGTAGCCAAATGTAAACACCGTTATAGAAGAGTTTCATTTGGAATCAAACGTGGAAAACTTCTGAGTTAGGATGATATCTGAAAATATTTGCTCAGTGGAATTAAGACATTCAAAATAGTTGGCTAGATTCACCTTAGGGTTTTTACTAGTTCTAGTGTAAACTCCACAGTGGCTCAGGGCCACAGATACCCACAGGGCCATGGAAGCAGCACAGGGGAAAGGTGACCCAAGTCCAGCAGTTTACTTCAGGAAGCTGTTGGCAGTTGTCTGCAGGTGCCTCCCAAAGCCAGCCGTGCTCACTGGGACAGTGATGTGACTGTGAGGTGAGGGAGGACCAACATCCTGCCTTTCCTCCAGGAGATGCCACCTTTGTGAACATGCATGGAACTCAAGTGGGATTTAAAGCTGCAGAAACCAAAGTCCTTTCTCCACCAGCTTCCATCTACTAATAATTCCTTGCTGAAAATGAGTTTCTTTAAAGGTCTGGTGTTTCTTTTTTTCCAGTTCATATTTGAATGATGCAATGGCAGGAGACACCCTAGGGTGTTACCACACTTCAAGAGGTGACTTCAAGGCCAGCAACACTCCCTGTATGCAATACTGTCTTGCAATATTGTCTCATACCATTGTTCACTGTTGCTTAAATATTTGGAGAGGTCTGTCATGCTTTGTCATTGCACTTTTTTGGAGAATATGGAAGAGAGATCTCTACTCCTGAGTGGAACAGTTCAGCACTTGACAGCAGCTTGAAAATTGTTCACCCATGATTTGTCCGGACCAAGGCATTTAGCAGGATGTACCAATCATGCCTTTAGTGAATTATTCAGTGGTACCCCCAGTAATGTACAATTTATTTGGATTCATTGCTGCTTCAAGCTGCATTTTAGGAAGAATGACAAGACTGAACTCATAGAAATAGCTCCTAGTTTTCAGAGCAATATAAACTGCTGGGAGCCCTGTTAAAGGCAGAACTGCCAGAAATTAAGATCAAGTCTCTATAGTTCTTGGCGTAGGGGAAGCTGCTCAAATTTGGTTCCCATTAGTTATTTAGCACTTTTAGTATTTTTGTTGCTTCTGTTGCTTCATTCATCTAATTGCCAGGATCTTGAAGAGTTTATTCTGTGGAGACAAATGCTATATTACATTTTCTAAGCACTGTTAAAGCAGCAGGAGTTACTTGTATGCAGTGTTGCAACAGCAGCTGAAGTAATATGATATTAGGTGATTATGCCTGGGCTAAGAAGTGCCAGTGGCCAGGCGATGTCACAGTGATAGGTGGTTCCTCAGTGGCCAGTGAGAAGTGGCTCGTGCCCATCCCCGTGCCAGCCGAGGCGCGCTGCGGGGCCAGGCAGGAGCAGCTCTAGGGACAGGGGCAGCTCTAGGGACAGGGGCAGCTCTAGGGACAGGGGCTGACCCCTCAGCATCCTGCGTTCGGTACCTTCACAGGCTGCCCGGCAGAGATGTGCCAAGTGTCTCGTTCAGCCCTTCACTGCTCTGCGAACGTCCATGCTCAAATTGAAACTTCCATCACATAAAATCTTAACAGAAACAGCACTCTCTTAAAGCAGGGCTGAAACCTCCCAGATCTGGCACAGGATGGGCTTTTCTTTAAGGCTGAGAGTAACCCCTGAGTCATGCGGCAGATGGATCCAGTTAGCCTCAATTAGAATACGGGGAGAACGTTGGGCTGGTTTGGCAGAGAGCTCTTGCTGCAGGGCTGGGAAGAGGGCCCTCCAGGAGAAAGTGTAGTAGTAAAACCTGGTGCAGAACCTTGATGCTGAAATTATGTCATGTTATTGAAATTAACTATCATGAAAGAGAGATTTAGAATGTTGTACTAAGAGAAAGGTGCAGGACCTTGCCCAGCTGCAAGCAGTATCAGGTAGTAACCTGATTAGAAGAAGATACATATTTCTCTCCATTTGCTTGGGGTTCCTCATAGAGTATCCAAACTTCTATTGCATCAACGACTCAAGACATAAGCAGATAAATGGAGGCTAGCTCCTTAAAAGCATTGTAGAACAACCATCAAATTCCAGTTGGTTCTCTGGCCAAAGAAATTTCTGCTTATAAAACACAGGAGCTTCTGTCTTCCTCCATGTGAGGACACTGCTTATGCACTGTAGAGAGCTACTGAAATACAAGAATTAATAACTATTTGGAGGAAAAGGAAAGGTGGCTAATGTTTTTAGGTTTTTTTTCTGGTAGCTGGTGCTTGCAGTAACATGAGCATCTGGAAGTATGTGCTTCCAGTGTATTTCTTGATTCCTAAATATCAGCCTGTTCTTCAGAGGTTAAGTTTACAATGAAATACCAGTTCTTAAGTTAGAATTGTTTCTTAAATTGAAATGGCAGTGCCTCCTCTGCAGGATGGAACAGGCGTGCTCTTAGAGAACCTGAGGATTGTAGGAACACAGTAGCAACACTTGTGTGTGTCTTGCTGACCTTCTGTGGATACAGGTAAGACATTTGTTGCTCTTTTTAAACTCCCAGTTTCTAGTTACATACTTTGGTTTAAATGCAGTGACTTTAATCAAAAAGGGGTGGGAGGGAAGATGTGTTGCTTGCTGTCTCTTTTCCATTCTGCAGTTCAGGCCCTGCTTCATACCTCACGCAGTTGTTTGCATCCAGTAAGTACTTTATTACATGTAGCACAATCTGTGTCTTAATGGATCGCTGTTTGCACACAACCAGGCAGATGTTAAAGCTCCTTTTGTCATCTTAATGACACGTGTGCATCTCGAGGACCTCGCAACAGAGAGACAGCCCATTTGTTTTGTGAGTGCAGTCCCTGTTCCTGCCCGTTTTGTCCCGTGGCCCCAGAGCACAGTGCTTTTCTCCACCATCTAACCCTCAGTCTCTTCCTCCCTGCTGTCTCCCACTATCCATAGGGTAAGATACCGTGGGAAGAGATGGGCTCAGTCCCTTCATTTCTGTTTCTAGCTGCTCAGCACAAGCAGCTCAGTGATGTCGCAGACACACTGGGCTGCACAATTGGCTTTGGGGACAGATATCTGCCACTTAGAGTCCCCTTAGGAGCTGGCTGTACCTCTGCTGGAGCTATTGCAAAAGAAAAATGTGTTTGTGTAACTGAGGAAAGCACAGCAGGGGTTTGGTGCTCAGCCCAGGGTGTGTGAGTTCATCAGCCTCGTGGAGGGACAGCCCGGGGTCCCCACTGCCTGGGGCAGGAATGGGATTGTTGCTGCAGGTTGAGCCACTCTCTGCTGCTGCTTGGAGGAAGGGTGAGATTTGGGGTGAAGGGCTGGTCAGACCACCACAGCTGCAGTGGAGGGGCCAGGACTGTACCCTAAGAGTCTTCAAGGATCTGTACTCATGGTGGATTAAGGAGGTGGGAGCTTGATAAGGTCTGTCAAATTTGAGCTAGTGAAATGTTCCTTTACAACTCTCCTACCCCAGGCTGGTGCACTCATAGTTTTTTGAAGCAATTGTTGTTTACACTGAAGTTTTCCATGCTTGGTCTTTCTCCAAAGGCAAATTTCATTGTCAGGTTTTAGCAGAAACCCTGCTGTTGCTGCTTGGGTGGGCACATGTGGGGAAAAAAGGATCTTTTTAAAACATCTGAATTTTATCATGCAGTCAGAAAGAAAATGGCTGAAGTCTGGTACGTGAAGGGGTAAAAGACTTCACTAGCACCAAGCAGGGCTGAGCTTTTGCAGGGCAATGTGAAGTGTAGGTTGCTTTAACCCATTTGGTTAATGTGAAGAATGAAGTGACTCAATGTCCTGGCTAGTTACAGAACTGCTGTTCCTCCATGGAGAACTGATTTGAATATTGAGCTATGGTTCAGTGTTGTTGGGATTTCAACATGTGATGGATCAAACCCGCAATTTAACAGCAACCTCAATTGTCCAGAGAACTTTGCAAGCCCTCCTGGCAGAGTTGTGCAAGACCAGAGGGTTCGTTTGTTTTGGTTTGTTTAGTGGGGTTGCAACCTTGCCAAGCAGAGAGGCAGGCTGCACATCAGTAAGGACAGCTTTATTCCAGTTCTAGTGCTCTGCTGAGATCACAGAAATCTTCAAGAGGAGATCTTTAGGTCTTTTTAAAAATTGCTTGTGGTAACGTGTCTCTTTGGGGTGTTGAGTTACAGCAAAGCTCGTGTTCCCACTATGTACACTGAGATAAATCAGGAATTTTACTTGAGGCTTGCTCTGCAACCTTGGAAAAGTAGCTTCACCTTTTTGTCTGCCTCTAAAAGGACTCAATTTAGAAATGACCTGACAACAAGTACCATGTAAAGATAAGAAATTGCTGTTGTTGTTATAGAAATATGGAACTATGTGAGTCACTGCAAATACTTGCTTTATTACTGTCATTACTATTATTGAATTAGTAGCTGTGGAAAAGATCTGTAATGTAAGAGGAAACAGAGGATTGAAAGGAATAGTTTGACTGGAAAAGAGGAGGAAAGATATTAGACAATTAGGAATCTTCTTTATCGTCCAGTCCAAGAAAAATATTCAGTAAAGTTATTTGGGTAGTAATATCTTCCTGGTAGAAAATTGGAGGTAATTCTGCTATCATTTCTCATTATTCTTACTATATACTACTGCATAAGCAGCAATCCAGAAGTGCCCCAAGTCAGTTTGTAGCCAGAGTGAGCATCAGCAACCTTCTTGAAAGCATTCCAGATGTAACCAGGGTCGTAAAACGAAGCAGAAAGTTGACGGGTTTATTGTGATGCACGTTACAATCAAGTACTTATCCAATGGATCATCTGCTTTTTTATGATCCATGATGAGAAATATAGCTGTCATATAAGGAATAGATTTCTCATCGTAAAACTTAGCTCTGTAATTTCAGCACCTGAATAAGTGCTGCCCCAGGTGCTGGTTGTGCCAGTCAGCGCTGTCTGAGGAGTGATTTCCCCATCTGTGTCTCCTCCTTCCCCCTAAACACAGTTTGGCAGCGGGTGTGCTCCTGCAGTTCCCTGGGCAGCAGGGGCTGTGGGGAGGTCCTGCAGGGGGCTGCTGGCGTGGGAGGTGAACTCTGTGGTGCAGCAGATCACTGCAAGCCCATGGGAAGGGGCTGAATTCATGCAAGTCCTTTACTCAGGTTCCCAGTGTAATTAGTGAGAGAAAAGCTCCTGGTTTATGTAGGAATTGGATCTCTGCATTGGTTAGGCTCTTCACTTGGCTTCTGGCTTAGGTGTCTAAAATAGTTCAGTGTTCAAACCCCTCGTGCCATATTTATGTACAAGATTTTCTTGATGGGAGAAAACACGTTTGAGGGCATAGATCAAAACATTAGTCCCCCAGAAAGCTGCAGTCATTTCAGCACTGTCCTTAAGGCTTCTGGTATACATTGCATGGATGTTAAAGCGAGGAAACCTCTTTGTCTAACGTGATGATTGAAGCAGAGGGACAAATTTTCCTCTCGGATGGTGCTGCAGACCCCCTGTGTAAGGAGAGGCTGTAGGTTTCAGCGTGCTGACAGACACTGTTCTGTCCTGTGCTTTATTCCCCCTGCCCCGCTGGCCTCCGATAGCCCTGTGCCTCCAGGTCCCTCTGCCTTTGGCACTTCTGCTGGTGAGACTCCCAGCTGGGGGTGTGGTTTAGTTAAAATGGGTGCTTTTCACCAAAAGAATAAATTATTCCTGTACTACTGTACGAAAAGGGTGGATCTGGAGCCAATTTAGTGAGCATAAGTTACAATTGACTTTGGAAGTAATAACTTATGCTTTGAGCTTCCTCAGATGTATAGCCAAGGAGCTGTCTGACTGCACGTGTTTTTACACATCTTTCAGCTAAATTAGAAATCCAAGAGCAAAACTTAATGTGCAGAGATATCTTGGAGATTTGTGACCTTCCCAAAGACTTTGGGTCCATAAACCCCAAGAGGGTCTCCTGGTTTCATGTAACATTTTTTTTTTCCCACATATGGCACATTAGTAAATAGCAACCGGAGTTTATTATATTTTAATTAATGAATCTAAGTATAATTTGCCCCAGTCCTGGCAAACAAACTCTGCTGAAAAGCTGATTAGTGGAGGGAGCCAACTTAACTGAACAACCCCCCCCCAAGACATGACCAAAGATTGGAGAATATCTATTCATACATGGGAAAGGTAGAAAAGCCCTAGGAAAGCAGAAGTTGGGGATTGCACTGAGCTGGGGAACGGGAAAACAAGGGATGGAGCCTTTAAGGAGACAGGGAGGAAGATAATGGTGAAAAAAAGGAAACAGTATAATAGAAAAAAATTCAAAGGGAAGATAAAAAGAATCATGAATTGGAGATACTGAGAATGTCTGAGGACACTTGGTCCAAGGAGGAACCACGCTGGGTACACATCCTGTGTTGGCTGTTGATGCAGAGAAAAAAGAGCTCAAAACAAACCCTGAAGTCACAGAGAGAATCTGCTGTTGAGTTTGGTGGTGTTTGAGTTAAGCTAGTGGAAAGAAAATTACATCAAGGAGGTGCAGAAAGAGCAGGAGTGATGGGAGATGCAGACAGTTCGTTTCTTCCTGCTCTCAGCTGTGTGAGTTGCCTGGTGGGATGTCCCCAGCAGAGATGGTGGTGGCATTACAAAGCCTGGCTGTATTGAGCCCACTTGGTCACTGCTTGACCAGGCTCCTGTTGACTTCAGTGGGATTTTGCTTGAGAGCATGCAGGTCCTTCCTCCCCAGACCTGGGAGCTCCCTGCCCGAGTGTCTGGGCAGGTGGATTGGATGGCTGGCCTACCTCTCGCAGGGCAGTCAGCACCTCTGAGGCCTCAGCTGCACAACTCCCATTCAAATACAGGGTGTGAAGCACAGATCTGTGGGGAGAAGACCTTTATTTCAGAGAGGTGCTGCAGCTGATATGGAAAAACATAAGGCACAGATCTGAGAAAAAATTATTAGCCAATAAGAACCATCTCTAAATGTGTTTGTAATGTGTGGGTTTGAATGTGTTAACCATTACATACATTGCTGCACTTGTTTCTTCTTATGTAGACAGGCACAGTCTTCCCTGCATTGTACTTTGTCTAACCCATGCCCATGCAAAACACGGGCCAAGCAGGAGTGAATTGAGTTGGTTGCACCTTTTGGTTAGATACATGAATAACTACTCTGGATGTAAAGCAGCTGAAAACGATACTCTCCTCACCCAATGTCTGCATGTTTTCCAACACGAAGGATCAGACATTTCACAGGGTTCCTATGCAGTGGCCGTTGGAGGCAGGGAAGGTCCCGTCACTCGTGTAGCTGCTGGGGTCTGTGTGCAGTGCCCAGAACTCCTGGCACGCTCAGCTCCAGTGACCACGGGCACAGAAATCAGCTGCAACAGCCTGCTCAGGATTGGCAATACCATGGTCCAGTCTCAGTCCTCACTGCTGTGTTGTTTTATGCTGGCTTTGCAGGAGACCTGAGCTAAGAATGAGTTTGGTGTCTGACTTGAGCAAAGCGGGGCACAAACCTGGGCATGCTGCTGGGGCTGCAGGACTGCAGGGCTCCTGCACCAGCCTGCCCGTGCCTTAGCTGCTGGACTTGGTATAACGAGCTGATGGGCCAGCAGAGAGCTACTGCACGCAGTGACCAGCTGCAGGGCATGGTTGGTGTAAGGAGCAAGCAGCTGCTGAAATTTGGCATTTAAAATGCAGACGTCTTGAACTAGCAGTGTCCTCGTGAGGCTTTGCCATGAGCCAGCCGAGATCAGGCTGCAGTAGTTCACAGAATACTTCACTGGCACCTCTCTTTTTTGCATATCACTGTTCTCATCAGTTCTAATACGTGTTTTTTTCCTGCCTCTACAAACTTCTTTGCCTTAAAGGACTCATGAAGGAAATAATTAAAAAGTACACAGAGGAAAACTGTCAGAGCAGAAGGGGCAGAAATCCAAGGTGGTTTAGGGAGGTGCCCCAAACACTCTTTTGGATGATTATTAATTTTTTTCTGACTATTATTTTATGACGCTGTTTATGTTTAATTACTCATGTTTTCCTAACCTGTGTGACAGGCATAATTTGAAGAGCAAGAGTGATGATGGAGCTGTGGAAGTGCCAGCTGCTGCCTACGTGCTCCGGCAGGCACAGAGCAGGCAGCGTCAGGAGCCAGTGCTGCCCCCCAGGAGAGCTGAGCTGCTCTTTCATGCTGATGAAAATGATCCTGACTGTTATTATTGAAACATAAACTGTGCCGAAGGATGCTAGGAAAAGTCAGAGCTCTCTCAGTTCACTACTTCTATGGAACAGTAAGTCCGCAGGACTTTACCCCAGTATATGCTGTTAAAATATAGACTAGTTTAGTTTAAAAAGATACAGTTGGTGTACGTGGGTCTTATTTGTGTAAACTGCCAGACAGCCCATCTAGGTTAATGTGATATTTATTTTTTCTATGTCAGTGAGCTGTTTTATTCTTTGTATTTTCAACCCAAACCTCGGGGCCACAGAAATGAGCAGTTCCTGCCATACACCGTGCGCTGCTGTATCACAAAGCTCGTGCAGAAGCCACAGTGCCATCTTGGTTTGGGTTCTTCTGGTTGCTAAATCTCTTGGTTGTTTCACACTTCAGTTGTGTGCTGCTGCGGTGAGATGTTGTGGGTAGCACTGTCAGACAGGTAGGGGCACATCATCAGAATATGAAGTCTTCTCTGATACTTTTATAATAGTAAGCGGAGATCTAATTATTAGCTTGTGGATAATTTGGTGAGAGTTTATAAAGTGTTGAGTAGCTTTTGTCAGAAGCTTGAGTGCTTTTACATTTCCTTAAAAAAAAAAAAAAGGCATGGGATGATGGACTTCTAAAAGGTTTTGATGAATTCTGATGTGTTTTGAAGTCAAAATGAAACCAAGGGAGAAGGAGAGCAGTGTACTGCAGTCTGCAGGGTCCTTCCTTGCAGATGTGACAGCGTGATCCCTGCCTGAATAGCAGTGAAGGGAAATAAATCTGTTTGTTCTGTGTTGCCAGCCTTTGCAGTCCTGTAATTAATATCATGTTATTCCTTTTTGTTTGTGCATTTGTTTTCACAGAGCAGAAAGTTGTGGAATCCTGTGTTTGCACAAATAGAAACTTTCTGACATGTTGAGGTTTTGCTCTGACCTTTTATGTGTAGGGAAGGGAAAATCTTTGAAAAGATTAAGTCTTTAAAGCATAGAAGAGAAACCAACAAGCTTATGGTTCTTGGTTACTCCCAAGTCAATAATAGGGGCCTGGAGGGGAAACTATTGCTAGGGAGAATGTTCTACTTTTATGTAAAAGAAGCTAGAAGAGAAAACCCAGGGGCAGAAACAGAAATGAGATTTTAGATAAACAAGAAATATGTGGTTAAAACCCTGCTGCATCAAGGTCCTATGTGTGAACTCATCCTCAGAGCTGTTTGCTGCTCACTACAAATCAAGAGCAAGGGCTTATTAAGGGCAAATTATGCCAGATTATGCTTTGGCTGGCTTATCTGTAGTAAGCTGTGTAGCACTCATCCTCGGAGCTGTTTGCTGCTGGTTTGCTGCTCACTACAAATCAAGAGCAAGGGCTTATTAAGGGCAAATTATGCCAGATTATGCTTTGGCTGCCTTATCTGTAGTAAGCTGTGTAGCAGAGGGACATGGTGGGATGCAGCCTTTTCTTGCTCCTCCCTCTCATTCCAAAGTGTGGTAAAGTCCCTAAATAATGCTGCCTGCCAGCTTTGTGAGCTGGGGGTGACAGCGCCTTCCTGCCATTGTAACATCGTTCCTGTTCCTTAATTATCTAAAACCTGTATCATCCTTCCCTGGTGGTCCCTCACAGCCACTGTGGTGCTGCTGTGAAGCAGTTCCACCTCACCTCAATGGCATCATGTCTCGTTGAAGTCTCGCTCAGGTTACAAGTGGACTGAAGTGGCCGAGGTGTTTATCTGGCTTACTTCAGCTGCTTTTTAGCTTCTCAGCAGGTATGTGGCAGCTCTGTCATTCAGGCCTTTGTGTGCCCATACGTGTCCCCCGTTAGGCTGGAGTACATCAGACAAAGTACAGCAAGCCATAACTTCTATGGGTGACCTGCAGTGGAGGGGAGATGTGAGCTGCGGAAGGATTCCAGCAGAATATTGCGGGAGGCGGTGTTTGACTTTGACAGATTTTTGGGGAAGGGGCGGCCACCTCCGTGTTTGTGCAGGGTCTGGGGGGACCCTCACCTGGCGTCCCTGCCCTGCCAAAACGTGAATGAAAAATGGGATTGCTTGTCTGAGAACAGCTCTGTCTTTCATACCGAAACTTGGCAGCAGACGACTCCTGTGCGAGTGGTCTCGAGAGACACCTTCCTTGCAAGGGAACCAAGTGATGGATGAGGCATCTCGTGTTTAAATGCTGCACAGGTGAAAGCACAGGGGTATTCTGAGCCCGTGCCCACGGCTGCCTATGGCTCAGGAGTTTGCTTGCTTTTGACTTGTGGCACTGGCAGAGGTTTGGCAAAGTAGGGTAGGACCACCAGGAATTGCCAACAGTTTCCCTCTGTAATGCTCCTTCACAGTTGACTGCTGCAGGGTGAAACAATGAAGAATTTTTTTTTGGTAACAGATCAAAAATTCCTTTCTCGTTTAATTGACAGTGCTTAAGAGCAGAAGGTCATTGGGAGGACAGATTTCAAGAAGTGGTATTTCCATGTGGTGATGCTTTGGAAAGAACCAGAGCGTATTGTGCACACTGCGAAAGTATATATGGCAAAGGCACTGCCAGATCTGTGGAATTTTGCAGGCAGCTACTGTGAACAGTAATAGCAGTAAATGAGTCTGCCTTTTACCCCTGCTGAAACTGGCACTGTAGGGAGATCTTTTTTGATTTTTAAAAACTTATTTCAACATAGTTTCAGCCCCGTCAGCAAACCTCTGCTGTGTTAGCTAAATTGTCTCCCAAACCCTGCAATATCCTCCACAAAATTCAGAATCCCAGTGAAGAAACAGCTGGCACTGGTATGTGATGAGTACCACTGGGAAAGAAAAAGGAACAAGTCTGTGAGGATATGTAGAGAATACCTGGGGAAAAAAATGGAAAAAATATTCAAGTGAGAAGATCACTATAACAGAAATGAGGAGAAGAGAACAAAACCTCAGTGTGAGGTGACGTGTTCTGAGGGTAAGAAAGAGATGGGAAAGCAAGGCCACTTTTAAGAGGATGTTTGTGAGGAACAGGAGAATGATGATCAAAAGAGAAATGGGGGGAGCTTGAAGGAAAGAGAGAGATTGGGAGAGATATCAAATTAGGAAAGAAAAATGTCTTACAATAAAGAGATAACTGGGATTTTACAGGGAAATAAATTAGCCAAGACATAGGAAGGATTTAAACAACAAGGAAAGTAAGAGAAATACCAAGGAAACGGAAGGATGGAAAAGAACAAAATACTGATTTTTAAAAGAAAATCAAATAGTTGTATTAATTTTATTGATTTCTTGGGAGGTTTAATGGTGAGTTGGATGTCTACTCTGAGAGAAAGTGAAAGATAGAACAGAAAAAAACTACAGTTTTTTTTTCCCAAGGTTTTCCTGTGCAGGAAATGTAATAGGAAGTTATTTTTATTAACCAAGATCAGAGAACATGCCACAACAAACTACCAAGAACGGTGTGGAAAATCCGGTTATTTTTCCAGTCAGACCAGAAGAACCTGTGGCCATTGACCAGCAGGAGCCTAAGGGTCAGATTATTAACCCCAGGATCAGTGGAGTGAATGGCTATGGGAATCTGTGCATCTTTAAATGCACACCAGCCAGGTTCCCTTACAGACACAGCCCACCCTGAACGCCACGTCGCTGAAGCTCTTCGTGGGTAAAGAGGTGTGAGCTCAAAGCTTTAAACGTGACCCGCCTTGTTGTGTGCCAGTACCTGCAAAGGGTTATTCCCTGTAGTGTCCTGCTTGGACTCAGGCACTAAACCTTTCATCAGAGTAAATCTGATTATTTTGCACATGGCTTTCCTGAAAGGATGTTATGATTTTCTAGATGTTTGGTGGCTGGTGATAAATTAGGCTTTTATGATGTCATGTGAAAGGCCATTGCTTGGACTTCCTTCTCTAGCAAGCATGCTAGAGAATACGTTTGGGATGTGCTCAGAATCAGAAATGATCCTACCTTGTTTCATTTTAACCCTTTTGTGGACTCAAAGAATTGCTTCCTCATTAGAGGTGTTCAGGCAAGGACAGCTTCACTTCTGCAGACAGGAGCCCCATGGGATCCCATCCTGAGTCCCCTCCATGGTACTCTGTGTGAAATGGTTTTGTTTTTTTTTAAGTTGGGCAACAAAATCTCAGCTCATGAGCTCCCTTTAAGCCCTTCACAGCTTAATTTCTTTCTGTATATTGTGTCTTGAAAAGGGTTTTCAAATCAGATTGGGGGTTTCAGTGAGAAGTTGGAATGCAGTGAGGGATGGGGGGTAAGGTGATGTGTCCCATAAATCAGGTCAGGTTTATGACTGTGCAGAGGGTGGCTGCTTCTAAAAACCAGCCAGCAGTAGAGGCAGTGTGTAGCTGCCTTGTCCAGAGAAGCTGCAGCTCCCTTCTTCATCCCCTGGCCTGCAGGGAGTGGGGATTTTACAACTGCCCTCCCTGCAGTGGGGGAACACCCTGCAGCCCACCTCGTGCCTGGGGTCTTGAAAAGCACCCGTGGACCAGCACAGTGTGGGGTGGGAAAAACGTCTTTG
>NW_008598989.1:0-1050 GCF_000691845.1 Merops nubicus
CGCTCCCAGCGGAGCGGTTGCGGCCTTTTTCCCCAAACGCGAGTGTTTTCTCCTATTTTTTTTTAAAAAAAGCAAAAACTTGAGGGAAAAAAAATTAGCAGCGCTTCCCCGACCTGTCCCACGCCCCGCTCCTAACTTGTCCCCCCGAAGGCAGTTTGTGCCTTCCCGCTCAGGTTATTACCCCGTCGGAGTTTTGTTCCCATCCATTTCCCGCTCAGCGTTGTGCTAACACTTCTTTTTTTTTTTTCCTCTCTCTTTTTGGTCTTCCCTCTGTTTGCCTTTTTTTTTTTTTTCCCCCCTAATCTGTAACATTCATTTCCCCAGAGTCAATTTGCTAAAATGAGGGTGATACACCACATCATAGCGGAGATAATTTCGGTTCGCATCTCGGAAAATTGCTCTAATTATTGATGTTAAACTCAGGGAAATTAAAAGAAGGCACTTCTCCTTCATCTCCTGATTTTAAGCTCTAATTTGTTGAAATCGAGTTGTCATCACAATTCCAATCACTACCGTTAATAGTAAAAGTGTTCTAATAGAGCCAGAATTCGCGCAACCCATGCTATTAGATAATTAAGAAAGATGTTAGAAAGGCAAGTGCTAATCCTTGGGCACACGGACAGCATTTCCATCTGATCCAGCAGGTAGAACAAATTAATTACCAGAATCAATTAGTCCTAAAAGTACAGTTCTCAGGGAAGTGTAAGCCACGTCTTCCATATGGATGAGCTGGTAAATGGTAAATAGATGAGGAAAAAACCTTTAAAAGAATAGAAACGGCAATCGTCCGGGTTTAATGAACCCGGAGCTCGGAACGGGCGAGTTCTCCAGCGGGGCCGGCGGGCACCGTCACGCGTGGGCAGCCCCCGCTGTCCCCACGGCGGGCAGAGCTGCGGGGCGCGCCCGGAGCCACCGGTTATCACGCGTGGCAGCTTTTAAAACACAGACGTGGCTCTTTCGTCAGTGCCACTCAGCCCAAACTCTCCCCGTCTCAGCGGGAAGACCCGCGGGAGCGTTTTTCTCCCCGTGGGCAGGCAGTGCGCGTTGCAG
>NW_008598989.1:1099-3490 GCF_000691845.1 Merops nubicus
CATCACGCATCTCTAGCGACATTTATCTCCAGCCCCATCTCCAGCCCTCGGTGCCGCACGGAGCCAGGAGCGCTGCGGGAGGGGCAGGGCTGGGGTAAAAGGACTCGCCCGCCGCGGACCTGCCTCTCCCAGGGCTGCCAGAAAAAATCCCTCTTCTTCCTCCAGGAAAAATAAATACAATTTAAAAAAATGTAAAACCTGTTGCAGCATCTCCTCCTGAAACGCCCGTTTTGGCATCAGCCCGGGAGTTAAAAATACAACGGGCTAACAACTTTGTCTGAGGAGCAAACGAGTAAGGAAATTAATTAACAGTGGCGAAACGGGTCTAATGCCCAAGTTGTTAATGGGCAGAGCGCAGGCAGGGCTGGGTAAGCCTCTTGACTGGCCATTTCATCAGCTGAGATTGCCTCTCCGGGAGGGCTGGGACTTCACTCATCACTGGGGAGGGGTGTGTGTGTATATTATCTATATTTAAAGCAGATCTGAAAGATTAAAGACCTGTCACTTCAGCCAGATTGGGTCACAGCTTTAAGACTCAACCAAGAGCTTTCTTGCCTGACAATCACATTGAGAGGGGCTGTTTTTCAGAGTCCCTCTTTATTTAGGGTATGTCTGGGAAGGGGGGAATGGGGCTGCTGTCTTGCTGTTACTCTGCAGCAGGAGCAGCAGAATTGAGCCCCAAACTGGGCAGTGCCACAGCAGCCTCTCCCTGGTGCTAATTCAAGGGCAAGAAGCAGAGGTGGTAACACCACCTTCTCTGAAGAGGTCCACTGAAAGGAAGGTATCCTCCAGGAAGCTGGGACCTTTGCTCTGGCACTGCAGCCATCACACACAGGGATTTTTTTTTAAAATTTAACATTTCAGGGATTTTTGTGATAGGACAGGGGTGCCAGGTGCTTCCCACTGTCAACAGGCATTGTTGGCAGGGTGGCCTTTTTGCCCTAGAGACTTCTTACATCATTTTCCCCTTTTGGTCCTCTTCTACAGGTCCCCATGGTATGGGGACCCAACGGTATGGATCTCACTCTGGGAACCCCAAACACTCCCAGCCATAGCTGCACCCTTGGCCCTCCCCAGGGGCCAGCCCCCAGATCACAGATTAGCTGTTTTTTTCTGGCTGGTCAGACATATGCACATAAGCAGATATTCCTATATATTTTTGCATACACAGACAATTCCATTTGCTACCAAACTGACAGGTGAGAGAGGTCTCCAGAGATACTCTCTGTGGCCTCCTCTCAATGGAGCAGGGTGCCCTGCTGAGATGGTCCCACAGCTTTTCCCCACATGTGGTAGAAAATGCCCCAAAACTGGGCAGGTGTGGTCTCACTGGGCTGAGGGGCACATCTAGGAGAGAAAAGGAGCAGCTCTGAGGCCAGTGCAAGGTAGGGAGAAGCAGCAGGTTCAGCTGTTTTACTCACTGGTTCCCTTCCTATGGGGGGGGACCAGAATTGCCCCTCGATGCTGTGCTCTGGCATCCTCCCCTGAACACCTTTACAGGACTGTGCAACATCTCAGCCTGGAACCTTAAATTATTCAGACTAGGATCTGTGAACCCAAGTAGCCACAGTACTGTGGAGTTTGTTCATTGTTTCTTCAATAAAATAAAATCATTTCTAAAGGTTCAAAGAGCTTTATAAACTTTGCCAGGAGCAATTCATGCATATATCCCCCCTCCCAACATTTATAGACCCAGACACCTCTTTCATGATTTAATAACACCCATAATACACATGCACTTTGCCTACATGAACACTAGTTGTCATTACTTCCACACTTAAGATCATTTGAAAGTATTCTGGGGAAGTTTTGCCCAGGAAAACAGAAATCTATTTGACTTAAAACCTAGAGGGTCATTTAAAAGGTCAGTGCAGCTACATTGATGTTAGCAGCTTTATTTCAGTGTATTGTATTAGGGACAAATTTGGTGCATTTTACAAATCCATGCACTTACCTTCCCATAGCTCTTGAGGAGGTAAGGTAGCTTGGGATGCCAGTCTTTTCATGCCTTTCAAGACAAATCCACTCAAAAAGGAAGGGTTAAATTAAAAACAGACAGCCTTGATAGGATCAAAATGGGAGCCTGGCTGCAGGAAAGAGGTCTGAAGAGCTCAGTTTGAGTAGCCACACTCTAACACAGAGAGAGGTCTTTTGAACATAAAGCATGGCTTAATGGAGAATGTTCTGTGCATGATGCTTCAGGCAAAACCACTCCCCAGGCTGAAGGGGCAGGATGCCTCTGCCCTGAGGTTCACTGGGTGCTGCTGGGAGAGGGAAAAACACTCCTGTCTTTCACTGCAGCTGCTTCCCCATCTACATCCAGTCTCCCTTTGCCTACATCTACCATTTCTCCAAAGGTCTCCAAGATCTGTCTCACCTGGCACCCAACCC
>NW_008598990.1:0-1782 GCF_000691845.1 Merops nubicus
TTTTTTTTTTTTTACCCTTTATTTATTTCCTCTCTTTAAAACAGCACTTTGGATTTTGTTGCATTAAAAAAAAAATAATTAAAGAAAATAAAAAAAAACAAAACAATACGAAAACCACCCTCTGAGAGCCAGGAAAAACGGCAAGAGTTTTACAAGAATGTTCCTTAAAATCCAGATCGAGTGAGGCTCGGACATTTTTTTTCTCGTTTAAATTGAGAGTTTCAGTGTTTTTTGCCAGCTTTCTAACGCAGGAGAAAGTCACCCCATCAAACCCAATTTCTATCATCGATTTTAACAGGGCTTCAACGCTCCCTAGCCCAGTCAGGGCTCCGAGGGGTACTAGGGGGGTGGAAGGGAGGCACCGTCGGGATGTGTCCCTGGGAAATTTTGGGAGGTTGAGCCTCTGCAGGGTCTGGGAAAGGAGCCGGGCTCCAGCGAGGAGCTTGAGAAGTCCCCAGGAGCCCTCCTAAAATCTGCTTCAGGCTCCAGCAGCATTTCCTTGCCTCCAGCATTGCTGCTCTCCCGGGCTGGGTTAAAGCTGCTTTAACAGGTTAAGATGGATTTTAGGAAAGACACAACATCTCTCAGTGCCCGGCGTTGCGAGCAGGGGCTTAAATCGAGAGAGAAAAAGGTTAAAAATCAGCCAAAACTTCGTCCGGGAGAGGTTTTAAAGCTGAAAATTATTCTGGAATGAACTTTGCGCCTGAGTTTTAGACTCGGCGGTAAGTCTGGGTTTAAAGGATCGCTTTTATCACCCTCACCCTCCTCGCAGACTTGATAAAAAAAGAAGAAAAGGGGGATTTCTTTGGGTTTCTGGCGTGGAAGGAGCCGGGCGCGGGCGCTGGGATGCGCGGAGCACCGCGCAAGGCCTGCGCGGGCAGGGATGGGGCGAGGGGAGCAGAAATAACCCCCCCTACCCCCCCCTGCTGCTCCTGTCTTCCCATTCTCCCCATCGCAGGACTGGGAAATTTCCCTAAATTTCAAGCTGGGTAAAGATTTGGACTAAAGGAAGGGAACCGGGGGTCAGAGCCGGCCGCCCTCGCGGTGCCTTATTCGTTTTCCTCTCGCAGTTGTATCATTTCCAACTCCCCAGGTGAATTAAACCTCTTTTTTTTTCCTTTTTTTCCCCCCAAATAAATAAGCATCACGAGAAACCTTCAGATTCCGGGAAAACGGCTGCGTTTTAAAAAACAACCAGTTTCCCGCACGAAGGAGAGGTGAAGGGAAGGAGGAAAAAATGCAAAAAAACCCCATATATACACAGACAAGCGCCAGACTTGGAGCAGAAAAAAACAGCATGGATTTATTTTAAGGTAAGTACAACAATTAGGACCACATAAGACAAACGAACTTTGAAGCAGGTTAAAGCAAATAGTCCTTAGGAATGGTTCAAGGTGAAATCTATTATACAAAACATCACACGTCGTAAATAATAATAATAATAATAAAAAAAGTATCAGATACTTTGTCTTTTTTTTTCTTTCAAAAAAAAAAAAATCCACCAGCGAAAAAAATAAATTATTTCCTCGTCTTGCGAAAAGAACAGCTCTAAAACGAAAGAAACTCTATTGCATAATTGTACACAGAAAGAAGAAGAAGAAAATCACTTGTCATTAATTTGGAAGTTAAGGAATCGTTGGGCGAGACAAAAAAATAATCCAGTGAACTCAACTTTAAATATTATATTAATGGCTCTGAAAATCAGCCTGATTAGAAATCCACACATTTTTTACAGCACAACAGAGAACTTAAAAAATACCCAGGACATATATTTATATATAT
>NW_008598991.1:0-7404 GCF_000691845.1 Merops nubicus
ATAATGGGGACATTTCAGATTCCTATTTCTTTTTTTATAATATCAGATAAACGAGGAAGTTGGGAGAAATTACACTGAGGGGGACACTGTAAAGTCTGTCTTACTGAGATCCATTTAAGCAGTAGCTGTTCTGGAAACAACCCTGTATTGAAAGAATCAATTATGGGTAGTTCTGATTTGGAAATGCTGGGGTTTGGGCAGGTTTGGGAAGACTATCAAGTCCTGCATCATTTGATCAACTGGACTTTTACCTTTTGGTTTTGTGCCATGATTGTTAGTGCCAGGATCAACTGGAAGATAAAGAGCAGACAAAACTGTAAACATTTCTCATGCTTTGTGTATGCTCAGTGCTCATCATGGAGAAGACTTCATGAAGAGGTTTTGCCTCCACTGGAGTTGCTCTTGCCATTCTGCTCATATCTTTGGGTAATCTGCCCTTTTCTAGGTGCTGTGCTGTGCTTTCCTGGCTTTTGGGTGCTCCATGTGCGTGCTCGTCCACTTCCAGATGATTTTAAACTGTACTCTTAAACTTTATCCTTCAACCCAAGGTTTAAAAGAAAAAGAAAACAAACAAAAAATGAAAAAAACAAGAAACCAGAGCAGGTTGTGATGAAAGCAAGTTTCTGTTAGAGGCAGGGCTTTAAGTCTGACATGTGAAGCCACATCTGCCCTTATCCAGCTGCTGCTCTCCCAGTCTGTGTCTCTGGGTCACGTTTGTGTTGGGTTTGGATCCAGTAAGGTAATAACACACTTCAAGTGCCAGAAAATCTGAGAAGAGGAGAAGGACTTGGTGATATTTCTTGTATTAATGCTCATGTTGACTATTATCACATCCAGGAGACTGTGACTAAAACGAGGCTGAAATGCTGTTTCCAATAGCCCATGGAGAAAAACTCACACCCTTAGTAAAGATCTGTGCTGTAGTATGTTGATATATTGATCCATTTTTAGAAACATGTTTGTTGCAAAACTTTTCCACTGGGTTTTAGCTGAGATTCAGGTCTTGGAGGCATTGGTGTTTTTGAAATTTCACTGTTGTTGTTTATCTGTGGTTATGAAAGCATCAAGAGATTTTGGTCTCTTTTTTTTTCTTTTGTTTTTAAACAAAATTTGATGTTTAAATTTCATTGATGGCACACTGCAATTCAGTCTTCTGGATTTGAAGTAGGGTTTTTTTGTTTTGTTTGCTGTTGTATTTATTCTTATTGTATGGGCCTGGCTGAATATTTGAACAGTGTTGGAAAGCTGCAGTGAATTTTCTGTAGTTTCAGAAACAATTGTTTTGGTTATTGACAGTAATTTTCTGCTTCTGGCTATGAAATTCCTCCAACTTTCCTACACTTGTTCCTGCCCCTGAACAAGATTTAAATAGATTTAGAAAGTGGTGTGTATGTGTTGGAGGTTTCTTGGTTGGTTTCTTGGAAAGAGGAGCAGGAAGCAGCAGAAACTCTTCTGTTTCAGTGGAAGGAAAACTTAAACAATTGGCTTAACAGAAAAACTAACATAGCCTGGGGTTTTTTTTCCTTTAGAGAAGCTAAAATCCTCTAACTTATTTTTTCGACTACATGACACTCCTTGTTGTCAGAAGATTGATTCTTTGCTCTCCTCTGACTTCCCAATATTTAGCATAGTAGTGAGACTGAAAGCTTGTAGACCCAGTTATGGAAAGTGAGGTAAGTGGCCTTTATTCTATTGCACAGCTTTTCATTTATACACAGCCAATATACAGATATGTTATAGAACTTGGGTAGGAGAAATGTGCAATATAATAATGTTAAAAAGCCACTTGCCCACCTTGCTGTTTGTGCAGCCAGTTCCACAGCCCAATACCTGTTTTATGGTGGGCATGAAGTCCCCTGTACAGGGCATACTGGGGCAGCAGCTGGTTAAAGATTCAGTCTGCCTGGCTTTTGTGATCTGCCACACAAAGGGACAACCAGGGCCACTGGTCCTCAGCTTGTGAGCAAGGAGAACACAGATGTAGTGTTGGTTCTCTTTGGTATTTGACCAGTGCTGTTCAAATTTGCTTTTTCTTAAGGTTGAAGGGTTGGAAATCAGTGCAAACCTATCTGGAGTTGCCAGTGCTAATTCTTTTTTCTACTACCATATGAACAAGCATAAGCAGTGACTTAGTTTAGTGAACTGAAAGCTACTCTGAACAGTAGTGGGTTAAGGACTTTATTTTGGGGGTTGTTCTTTTACCTGTGCACTCAGTTCTTCCACACAGCAACCAGATGTAAAGAAACTCTACAACTACTGCAGTGAACTAAGGGTAATGTCACTGTAGGTACACAGAGCTAGGGAGCTGGAGCAGGAGTGATGTTGCCTTTTTTAGTGGAATATAAACAGATTTCAAATGCCAGTGTTGTTTACAAAGCAAAATCTGTACCTGTAAATAATGCAAAGCAGAAAAGTGATGTTTAATTTGATCATGGTTTATGTCAAGCCTGTAATTGGCATTGTTCCCTGACAGAAGTAATCATACTACTGCCCTCTGCCTTGTGCTACAGATTGGTTTTGGTGTAGAAATCAACATTTAAGTAGTAGTACTTAGCAGAGATTTCTATCCATGCCAGCTTTCAGATTTTAAGCCTGTTTGTTTTAGCCTTGTTTATTAAGATCAAAATATTTCAAGTATTTTTTTTAATCAAAATGATATTTTTATTTATGGATCCTCACTGTATTCCATACAGGCTCAGAGAAGGATCTTGCTCTTGCTTTGTGGGAGAAAATGCTGCTTTGGGAATAGGTGAACACTGGGATTTCAATAAACATCATGAATTTTTGAGAACTTTACAGAGTGAGAATGGGAATTTGACTGAAACCTCTCCCTATGTCTTAGCTGTTGTAGGATCCAGCACTTACCATAAGAAATAAGAATGAAGTTGTGGGCATAAACCAGCAGTGGATCCACAAGGCTGCAGATGAAGTCAAAGTTGTAGTTCATAAGTTGTTTCTCCAAAACTCTGCTTGTTGGGTTTTTTTCTCCAATGGAAGTAGAAGTTAAGATGTACTTTTGAGCTTCAGTTTATGGAAAGCTGGGCATGTTTCATCCCAGTTGCAGGGACAGCTTTGACAAGGCAAGAAAAGTGTTTTAATATCACCTTCAATGCCACCCTTGCCTGTCATAATGAGAAAGATGCTTGTGTGGTGGCTGCTTTTTCCCAGCCCAAGCCAGCTGCCTCCAGCTAGACCTTTCTTTAGGAAGATCAATGACAAAGTTGCATATTATCTCTTGGGAAATGCAGAGTGTGTGAGCAGTAAGCACAAACACCAGTGGAAATTCCCAATTTCCAAGTTTTTACTGACTTTGAAAGATTTCCAAGTGATCCTGGTAATATTAGGCAACCATAAATAAAGAGCACTCCTTGTAACTTAAATAGCAAAGCATTATTTGCTAATTATCAGGCATGAAAACAAATCTCTTCTCTCATATCTAGAATGAGTCCTCCAGATAAGGTTAGGAGTGTGTTGTCTTGGCAATGTTAGTAAATTATGGTACAGCCAGGGGTGTAATTGTTCTGTGGATAAAGAGAGGCTTTTAGCTTCCAGGGATATCAAGTATTTTTCATGAATATTAAGTAAACTTTAATGATTGAAGAAAAGAGCCAAGTGGAGGACAGTCATTTGTATCCTGTCTAAACTGGCCTACAGCCACGTTAATGTTTGCAGCAGATGGAGAGTAGAGCTGAAATAGCAGTAAGGATTCCCTCCTCCTTTTCCACACCCTTTTCACCCCTTTTTCAACACCCATATAACCAAAAGGGTGAAGGGCTATCTGCTTGTTTGCTGCAGTTTATAGCAGACATTAAAGAAAAATGGAAAGTAACAGTAATCAGGGCTGTTTGAGTAGCAGTGATAGATTGCAGTTGAATGGCTTGAGGGTATTAATTGCAGTGA
Source organism: Merops nubicus (assembly GCF_000691845.1). Lineage (NCBI taxonomy): Eukaryota > Metazoa > Chordata > Aves > Coraciiformes > Meropidae > Merops > Merops nubicus. The sequence goes on from NW_008598991.1 coordinate 3,901, forward strand.
GATTATACTAGTTCAGATACCTCTGATGGCAGGTGCTTGAAATATTAGTGATTTCAGAGACAAATTGGATTATAAATTCTCAGTAAATCTGTATCAAGGTGATTAAACCCACTTGTAAACTGTCAACCATGGGTGCTATTTCAAGTTGTAGTGTAGTCCCTTGTGTGTTGGAAAGGGGGTTAGGAATTAATTTTAGGGGTTATAAGGGAATGGAGTGACTGAGTTATTTTTGAGACTGAGTGTTTCCTGTGGTTTCTACTTTCTTAGTGAATTTTTGTTCAGTGTTAAAGTTTTCCTTGTCTACCACTAGCCTCTTCATCTGACTCTGTAGCAGATGCTCTAGAGAGGGAGGAAGCTGCTTCTGTAAGGCAGACTTACAAATTCACTTGACCACTTGGGGGAGATAAAACCCAGCAGATGTGGTCACAAACACAGTCATGGCATCCTCGAATCCCCACTCCGAGGGGCTACCATGGAGAGACAGTTCTGGTCCAGTTAAACAAGCCTCTTATTTTTCCAGTAGGAAGGGTAAAATGTGTTGCACTGAGTGGGTCCCCTTGGTAATACCATCCCATGTCGTTATTCTTCCTGTTAATCAAATGTTGTTCATTCAAATGGATACAGAATTGCTTAATGGTTTGATATTGGATTTATTGAACTTTAAGGAATGACAAATGGAAACAGCTGAAGCTGAGGAATAATTGAGTCTTTTAAAGGTCCTCCTAACTTGGCTGTGTAGCTACTGAATTTTGCTGTGTGTTCACTCTCACATGCACACAAACACTTGGAGGATTCCAGTCCCCTGCACAAAGTAATTAAACCTCAGAAGTCTGATGGGTGCATCCAGAGCAGTGAAGGGAGGAAGCAAGCAAGAGGGCATCTTTTGCTGTTTATTTTCTCCCATCAATGTTGTTTCATCCCAAGCTTGATGTCTTGAATGGCCACATTGTCCCTCTTTTAGTGGGTGTAACAGGCTGTCTCTCTGTCTGTGAGGAGTTTGGAATCAGCAGCATCTCTGCAGGCACTTTGTGTCTGCTCAAGAGCCAGTAATGTTGAGGTGTGGCTGTAAATACAGCCAGGCAGGGGAGGGCAGAGCTGGCTGAGAGTTCTAGTCTTGACACAGAGCTCCTTCCCCCATAGCACACCATTTTTCACTTAGGAAGCAGTTAAAGGCTCAGCTGGGAACAAAATTCCTATTCCAAAATAAATATGTAGAGGGGAAAATGAAGAAGAGGGTGTGTCACTCCTAACCCATCACAGCCCTGCTTTTGTTGTCTCAAATGGATTTGAAGGGTTCCTCCTTCACTTCAGGCAATGCCCCAAGTGATCACTTGGAGTCTGTTTGCACTTCAGCAAAGAAGCCAAATACTGTTCTCTGTGTGTGGAGAAAGCAAAACCTTTTGTTCCAGCACAGCAGAAAGCAGCTAGTTCTGCACACCTCTTCAGAAAGCTCTGGTGTGGAATAAGGGGGGAGAGCACGAGTTAGTTCTTCCAGTGAATCCTGACAAATCCTCACTGCCCTGTGATGGTTCACACCTAAGAAAAGTGTTGTGTGGATTCTCTCCTGTGGAATGGCCATCACACAGATATCACATGCAGGCAGGTAGTCCTGGTGGTGCCCAGGCTGTGGCATCACCCTTTGGGTGGCAGGTGCTGTGAAGAGCAGGGAGAGCTGTGTGTTCCTTCAGCAGCCTCTTCCTCACTGCTATTACCTGGCATGCCTTGAAACCATTTGCAACACTATTAGCTGATGATCTGCCAAGTTTTGGGCAGTTGTGCAAGGCTCCAGTGGTTATTACACTGCAGGTAGGGGTGCTGCATTGTCTGCTGCCAGCACCAGGTATATCCCCAGCCACCCTTACAGACCTTTCTCCACAGAAATGTTTGTATCTTTTGCAATTGTTTGTGTTTGTTTCTGGAGTACTGCAAGAACGTTTGTGTTTGACTTCACAGGTTACTGATCCTACATCTACCCTGTTTAGATATCAGGTTTGCATAGAGAATGTCCTGCATCCTCCACGTGTGGTGCCAGTGACCTTCTGCTTTACAGAGTGTGCCTGGAGTAAATAGAAGTTTTCAATAAAGCCTCCCAGTCTATCCCATTCTTTTACTATTATGAACAAAGTTTGACTGCATCATAGCTCAGAGAATACATAAGTGGTCTTTTAAGTCTGCTTCACTTTCCACAGTAGAGCTGTGTTAACCCTTAACATGATACCTCAGAAAATGCCTGTTAATGGAGCTATAATGTGGCTCTTGGCAACTGACACTAAAAGGTTTCTGCAGGCTGAAACAAAAGCTTCTCATTTAAATGGGAACAAGTTCAGAGATGTGCTGTGGGCATTGTAAGATGCCTACAGTGAAACCTGTGATTGTTTCTGATTGCAAATTAGTGGAGGATTCTTTGTGGTAATGGTCATCACGTTGGCCTAGCAGTGCTGTGGCAGTGAGCAGTGCTGCTTGAGAACTGTAATGTTATGTCAAGAGAGTCATTACAGCTGAGCAGTCCAACCAAAACACCCCAAACAAAGGAAGCTGCTGGTTTGATAGCACCCTGCCAATCAGGGCTGTGTGGTTTCAGTCTGGAAGGGCATCTCTGAGGACCACAGAACCAGGCAGAGAAGTGGCATAAGAGGAAGACTCTGCTGAATGGTTACTGGACAACGTGGTAATGTAAAACCCAGCCTGATGCAGTTCATCTCTTTCCTGAATGACAGCAAATTGTTTTAACATCACTGTTACATAAAGCAAGTGTGAGAAACGGGTGTTTCTCCTTTATTTTCTGGCTTTTGTAGACTCCAAACCAATAGTTTCATTTCATGGCATTGTACCCATACTATTGGGACAGTATTCAGTAATTCTCTGTATGCTTTTCAATTCTGAAGCAGAGAAATCCTTTTAAGACATGCCTGTGTATAAAGAGGTTTTTCTTTTTGAGGTTGAATGTTTACCACTAAAAGCTCACACAAAGAACAATTGATTTATAAGAGCTTAGTTTACTCTTTGTTATCTTTAGTATGAGATGTCAGTAGTAGTTGATGTTACCATGTTGGTAGCAAAAATACTGGAATGAAAATTACAATTACAGCAGTAGCTGATATACCTGTTGCAGTAGGTGTGTTTTTCTTTAATCCTCTAAAAATCCATTGCAAAGCCTCCCATGTATGGCTGGGTCTCCTCTGGTCCTTTGCTGCAGAAAGTTCCCATCAGTGCCCACAGGTCTGTGGGGCTGCTTTAAACAAAAGTTTAAACTTTTGGGTGGAAACTGATGGGTTGAAGCTGCTGCTCCAGCTGAGGGCAGCCCAGTCAGCGTCTACATACTGGGTGGTAAGATGATGAATTGAGTGTACAGAAGAAGGAAATGGGAGGAATCTTCAAAATCTTCCTTATGCAAATATTTGGACACTTATGTGTCTAGAATTTTCTCTTGCAAACTACTTTGAAGGAGCTGGGGAGGAGAAGTAGCCAGTGTGTAGAGTTCCCAGGCAGTCTGGACCGCAGGAA
>NW_008598991.1:7435-35231 GCF_000691845.1 Merops nubicus
TGGTCAGAGCTTCCCTGAATGTTAGCAGGGAACAAGGGGTTGCATCCAGAGACAGAACATGACAAAAAACTCTGGGGAGAATACAGAACGATTTGGGGAAAATATTCCAATGTATTTCATTCTTGGTGTAATTAAATAGTCTTCCAGAGCAATGATTAATGTGGAATCCAGAGGTTCACTGTGGGAACTGTTCCTTTCACATTTATACAGAAGTGATTGATTGAAACTAAATTATATTTCTATGACAGAAGGTCTAAAAATACAAGCTGTGTTGTAAGCCCTGTTTCATTCAGCAGACAAATGTCAAGTCATGTTTTGTGTCCTTGATTATGCATTTTTAGTGTGGTTTTAACTTATTGGCATTATGTATTTTATTCTGGGGAGAAAAAGGGGCTTTCTGGGCTTGTGAATTTTATACTACTAGAATGGGAAATCTTTTCTGAATCTCTTTCCAGAAACATTACAATAGCAATGTCCTTCATCTCTTGGGATTTCTAATTATGATTTTTTTTTAATCATAATTTTACTGAGCTAGTATTTGAGGCAATACATAATTAAGCAATGCAGCCCATCAGCAGTTTGCTGGATTCTAGGTTGTGTGCAGAATATTAAGGAAGTATGGATACAGTTTAATAAAATACATTGAGGCATTATGCAATTATATATGGCTGCCACAAAAATAAAAATATCACAAGTATTTTGTAGAAAATTAAAGGCTCTCATGCTATTAATGTGAAATAAAATCTGTCATAAAATTCATAGACAATCTAATTATGCCAATATATGGAATTAAAGGAAGGAAGTGGTAGGCTGTTGGAGATGGCTGTGCTGCTGAGCTGGGCTGCTGTGTGCCCACTTCATGGAGGAAGCTGGGTTTGGAAATGAAATGTTGAAAGGAAATAGTTCAGAGCTGCTGCTTTTGGAGAGAAGAAATAATAGGAGAAATGATGAAAAATACAGAAGACTTAAGGGCACGAGGGTTAAGGATGAATCAATGAACAGAATGAAGCAGAGTGGGGAAGGAAAAGTGTTTGGTGTTGGTGCATTCCCCCAACTATTGAAGATTTTCCTCTCCCTGGTATTGTTCAGGTGGGTGTGATCCCCATTACGTATAGACAAAAACAAGAGAGATCATCTTTTCCAATTAGTGCCTGCCTAAGAAATAACCTACTTTTTAATTATGTCTGTACTGCTTCTAGCATTGCTGCCCTGGATCTGTCAGCTTTTGCCACCTCCTTTGTAAATTATATGCTCTGATGTCAGGCAAAAAACTTCAACCAGTTTTCTAGTTGAGAATTTGATGCAGACAGAGAATCACACTGATGCTACAGAGATGTTTTCAGCCTGTGGTGACTGCACCTCTTCTGCCCATCCTAGTGTTGTAGAGGTGTGTTCAATCAGAGCAGGTTCTTTAAGAAACACTTTCATGTTCCTGCTGGAAGATGTACATTAATCTGGTACATCAGTGAGATGAAAAGGAAAGACCCCACCAGGGTTTGCCTGAGCTTTCCCCAGTGTCATTCAGGTCGTGTGTTGAGTTCACAGTTCAGCATGTTGGTGCTGGTCCATGACACTAACTCGGTTAGAAACCAGGGGAAATTGGAGTCTTTTTTTTCTTTTAAAATTAAATTGCTTGGCTGAAGTGTCCAATTAGCACAGGTCCAATTACAAGGTGCCTGGTGGAGGGAAGCAGGAAGCAATACCTCTTGCTTCCGAAGCAGAAACTTCATTTTATTTTTAATCAGTGCTATTAAGGAAGACTTCCTTGGGAGTAGGCTTCACTGAGGGTTTCTTCATTAGCAGCTCGAGGTGAAGCCAAAGGGAACCTTTCTTATTTCTTACCAGAATTGATTTTTTTTAAAAAAAAATAAATGCCAAGTGCATGCACAGGGGGTTGGTGCATGTATTTAGAAGTGGAGTTGCCATTGGTAACACAGCTGATTTCCTGTGCTGGAAAAGTCCTTGTTCATTACTTACCTGAAGTGAAAGGTTAATGGCCTGTAGTGATCTGAAGAAACCCTACAAAAATGCACAGTGAGGACCTAATGTTGTGCAGGAGTGCTTTCTACCTCCTCTTCCTCAGGTAAGACAGAGAAGATGCCTCTTGCTGTTCTAATAAAGATATTTCCTGTAAAGTAACACCCAGTATACTGAAAATGAAAAGGTTCCTGCTATCGTCCAGGGGCACAAACTTTTTTCTCTTTATTGGTGTTTGCAAAACACCCTGGCTAAGCTTTCTGCAAAGCCACTACACTTTTTTTTTTCCCCTTAAAAAACCTTGTTGTTGTACTAGAAGTAACATTTTGTAGTGTGGCTGTTGCTTTAATTGCTTTCTCGATGGCCTAAAATTGTTACTTGTGCCATGGGGTTTTTTTTCCATCTTGCAGTTTGAACACAATTAAAAAAGACATCTTGTGTAATACATTTCATATAGAGGTATTCCAAAGAATTTTGTTGGCTCTCCAGCAGGAACTGGAACACTTCAGAGACATCAATTAGCCACCTCCCTGAGATGTGCCTGTGATGTAGGATAAGCCAAGTCACTCAGCAGCTGAGGATAAAAAATGCCAGAGAGGTGTTTCTAACAAAATAATTCCACAGGGAAAGGCTGGAGCCATCAGTCTGCAGTTAGGAGAGCTCTGAGCTGGTGCTGCCTCTGGAGCTGACAGCCCTGCCTGGTCCCTTGTGTGGGTGTCAGGAGTTGGGGTGGTACATGGGAAGGGCTCAGGCTGGCTAGGAACCATGTTCTGTTCCAGGCAAGTACCAAAGGATCAGTCCCTGACAAGTGGCTCATGGCAGCAGAGGTGGAGCCCCTTGTAGCCTGCCAAGAGAACCTTGATGTGAGTGGGGACAGCTTCAGGGCTGGTGCTTCTCAGGGTGACAGCAGACAAGTGGTGCCCAGTGCTTCTGAGTAACAATTTTGCCAGGACTAACCTGAAATAAGTGATGCCACATGGTAAGTTTTTAGATTCTTGCAGCACTCAGTTTTCTTCTCGCACTGACCATTCTCAGCTGGGCCATAGCTTGAGAGGAGACCACACTGCATATTAAATATGTATCAGCAGCTTCAATTTATTTAGTGTCAGATGCTGCCAAAATGTCTTTTTTGTCAATGTTGTTAGCATAGGTATTGGAATACTGTATGAAATTCCTTTTCAATCTGCCCCTACAAGCCAATAGCTGAATGTTACCATAGATCGCAGTCTGCTGAAAAAATGCGGAACCTAAAATTATTGCTTTAGTCTAACTTTTCCAGATGGAGAAAAAACTTCTAGGAGGTACAGATCTATACTTTGATTTACTTGAGTGATATTTGATGAACTTGCAAATTTTGACCATGTCTCTTAGTAATGGTGTATGTTTTCCAGCCAGAATGGAAAATTTTTGAGCCTAAATCCTTCTTTTTTGCACTTGCCTTCCTCTCCAGTTGTCTTCCTTCTCTGGCATCCTAGTTTTCCTTACTATAAATTGCTCATTACTTCATATTTGGTACTTTCAGCTTAATTACAGAAGGCACTCTTCAAATATTTAACCTTTGTTTCTACGCTGAATGAGAGGCAGGGCTGAGGGAAGAGCTTTGGGAGTGCAGACAAAGGAGAGCAGCCAAGCTGGCTTGGGTGGAGCAGATCCTTCTGCTGAAGGTCGCTGCCAGCCCAGCCGAGGTGCAGTAACCAGCTGTGGGGACACCCCTCACCTGCTGCAGTGCACGTAGAAACTGCTGGTACCCCAGTGAGCTCACTGCTGTGCTCCACGGTGGGTTAGGAGCATGGGTGCAGTGAGTGGCTGTACCTCAGCTGAAAGGTTCAAGCTTGTCACACCACCCTGATGCATACTTAGAGTTGTCAGGCTATTTAGAATCATAGAATCCTTTAGGTTGGAAGGGACCTCCAAGATCATCAAGTCCAACCGTTGAGCCATTAGGGCTCTAAAGTCCTCTGCTAAAACAGATCAGAATCTGTCAGGGTTGGAAGGGACCACAAGGATCCCCCAGTTCCAACCCCTCTGCCATGAGCAGGGACACCTCCCACTAGATCAGGCTGCCCAGAGCCTCCTCCAGCCTGGCCTTAAAGACCCCCAGGGATGGGGCCTCAACCACCTCCCTGGGCAACCCATCCCAGGGTCTCACCACTCTCCTGGGGAAGAACTTCTTCCTCACATCCAGCCTGAATCTGCCCACTGCCAGCTTTGCCCCATTCCCCCCAGTCCTGTCGCTACCCGATAGCCTAAAAAGTCCCTCCCCAGCTTTCTTGTAGCCCCCCTAAGATACTGGAAGGCCACAATAAGGTCACCTTGGAGCCTTCTCTTCTCCAGACTGAACAGCCCCAACTCTCTAGAAATGCTCCTTAGGAACGGGTGTGTGGAAAACAGCTTGTAAATCAGCTTTGGGAAAAGCCCTCGGTGACAGAGCTCGTGTGGTGAAAGTGATTGCCCTAAGGCAAGGGGGGAGAAGGACACATCTGAGCGAGGGAGCTGAGGAACTCTGCAGGTTTGCTCAGCACCACTGCAGCTCACAAACATCCCTCCCAAAGCCATGAAGGACATTGTCTGTGTGTGACAGCTCCATTGTGCAGAATTGCCCTTCAGCTGTATGTATTAGCTCTGCTTTAACTCAACAACAAATTATGTTTTCCATATGGATCTTCAAGTAATCTCCTAATTAATTACCTTCTCTTAAGGCAATCCTTTTTCTCCTCAGTGAGTGATCTGCCCATCCCATTGCTGCTACCTGGTAGTTGGGGTTCTTTTGCCTTGTCAGTTTGCAGCAGCCTTTCTGTAATTATGCAAATAAATTTGGGTGCACTACCTCAGATAACACTATCTGCATCAAGATGTTTGCTATATAATTTTTTCCTTATTCAGTTTACATGCTATCCATTTTGCTCAGCTGGTGAGGAATGCAGGGAAGGGAGGGGAAAATAGTCATTTATCACTAAGTAGAACAAGAGTTGATAGCAGGTTACATATTAATTGAGAATCATAATTTTCAACGACCAGGACCTGCTCCAAAGGGAAACCTCTACAAGGTTTTGTGAATCTTTCTGAAAGTGTTACCAGCTGAACTCTTGCTTTTCACTCTGAACTTGCAGGCTGCATATTGTGACCCTGCTTTTTGTGCTAGTCATTAGAATCATAGAATGTATTGGGTTGGAAGGGACCTCCAAAGGTCATCCAGTCCACCCTCCCTGCAATAAGCAATGACCTCTCCAACTAGGTCATCTCTACTGTGGATAGATTAAATATTGTAAATATTATAAATGTAACCTTCCTGTTTGTTTTGGAAGGTTTTATGCTGCTTATGTTGGTGCTTCGGGCCATGGTTAACATGTTTTCAGTGTCAAATAAGCAGCTGCTCAGCTTTTTTGTGATAGTGTCTCAATTTGTGAAGCTGAAACAGTGACCTTGGTCAACAAGGCTGAGTGAGCTGAGAAGTAACTTGCTTTGTCCTTATGGGAGAGGAGAGGTGTCATTCACTCAGCAGTTTATTTCATAGTGTTTGATAGCAAGTTATCTTGCTCAACTCCTGGTCATGAAAGTATTTATCCTAATAATAAAGCAATAATGGGTGGTTACAGAAGCTTCTGCTGAAGTTGGTGTGAGCAGCACAACCACCAAGTAAGTGTGGGCTCAAAGATAGTCTAAGGAGCTGAAAAAACAGAGAGGGTGTCCACATTAAGGCATAGAGCAGGTCCACAGAAACAACTAAAGCAAAATACTTTGTGCAAGAACCTGATGTCTGCATTGTACAAGCTCTGGGGTTTGGCTTTTACTGTGGACTAGCCCTTGTCAAGTCCTGAAGGATGAAGAAATCCACAAGTGTGCTCCTTGCACGAAGTAAAACCTCACTGTAGCTGCACCCCAAAAGACTGACTTGTCCACAGTGATGAGTGCATGTGGTCAGATAAGGAAATAGTGATGGACTTCTGAGTTACACCTTCTAGGCAAGCTTCCTTCTCAATTCCCTTTATTACTGAGAGAAACTTTAAGAAGATGGCTTAATAATTAGCAGTCTGTAGCTGCACAGAGAACTGAATTGTGCCTCTGCCGGTGTGAGAGCTCAGCAGTTAGTGCCTGTGGCACCAGCAAGGTGTTTAATTGGTGTATGGATACCAAGAACCACGTGATGATGTAAAGCACAGGGACTTTCAGTACAGTTTTGGCTAAACCTGACCTGCAAGAAGAGCAGCACAGATGGCTGAGAACAGAAGTAACATATTCCACTTTGTGCCTGCAGGGATCCAGCAGCTAAGGAGGTGTTATTGATGCATCAGGTTTGCTTGGGGGGTGTCTCTGTGATGTCCACTGAAACAATGATACTTCCATTTCTGTTCTGAAGTGGAGCCCTTGCCAAGTGCAGGCGTGTTTCTCTGCAGCCATGAAATGGATTTATCGACAGTCAAGAAGATGAGATTCTCTCAGTGGCTTCTGTCTACTTCTGCCAGCTCAGCACAGTAAGCAAGCAGTAGCGTGGCTATCATCTTCTGTCCAAATTGCCAAAATTCACTCTCATGGAGTTCATACAAAAGTAGCACGTTGATTTCATACTAACCATTAAAAAAAAAAAGACAATTTTCATTTGGTAAATCAGAAGATCAAAATGTGACCTACTTGTCATGACACCTTGTGACACAACCAGCTTAAACGCAGCATTTCGTAGTAAGAGAACCTTGGAAACTTCCTGAGGAGCTCAGGAGAGCTCTGGGCTGCCCAGCACACTGGTTTGAGAGCACAAGCGCATCTGCTTGGTCAATGTTTGGTCTCGGGTGCTAGGAATGGGGTGAAAAATCTCAGCTTTTTTTGGCTATGGAGTTTAAAAGTGTGGCTTTATTGTGGTGTGTGACAAAGGTGCACAGCACGGGTATACCCTGTAATCACATCTTCTGGAATGCTAACAAAACCCTTTACAGGCATCACTGGAATAATACAGGGTCATTTATTGATCTTTAGTGTCCATGAAGAGCCGCAGTCTTATTGATTCCTCTACCATTTACAAGCCCATATCTTGCTCTTAAAGCCCCTTTTTATTGGTACAGTTTGGTAGTTGCTGTTTGGTTTATAGGTGTATTTCCTCCTCCTGCAGTGGCAGAGAGGTAAAGAGGTGTGAACAGATAAGCTTATAAACCTGAAAATATCCATGTGAATACAGTCTCTCCAATTAAGTTTATTTTCTGGATACTTTTGACCTTGTTGAGGCAGACAGTTTGTCTTGAGCTGAAGCAGCCTCTGTTTCTAGAAGATCTAAGAACAGTTTGAGTTACCTCCTCTTAAAATTCTTTTATCTCTCAAACTGAATCAAAAAAAATCATACAAGCAAATAAAAAAGTTACCTGTCAAACAAAGTTTGAGCCCACCTAAAGCACATGGGAATTTTACTGTTGGGTTTGGTGACAACAGGGTTTAACTTGGACCTTCCCAGTCTCTCCAGATTTTCCTACTAAATCTGTAGAACAAGACTCTTCCAGAAGAGCCAATCCTTTATAGTAACAACCATAGAGATCCAGGAATTTGGTATGTAGTAGGGGTAAACCACCACTGTTAACTGTTCTTATTTGGCTTATAAAACGTTGTCTCCCCACGTGCCCTTCCTGCTAAGTTGTGCTGCTGTTATTTTTGCCCATCATGAGCGAGCTGGGCTCTTGGCCCTGCAGCCCCAGCTCCATTTATATCTCCTGTCTGGCAGGTTCCAGCAACTGCCATGAGACCTCTGCAACTCGAAATAACGTACCTCCCAGGGCAGAAGAGCTGCAGTTTTCCTCAGCTTGGATGAATGCTGTGGGTGTTCCTCATTTTATAACGAGCAGAGTAGGAGAAAGAAAGAAAATGAGCTCCTGGCAAGATCTGTACGTTGGTGCCTCTCTGTAGCCCCTGTGTAAAATCCATGCTGAGTTTCAGTCAAAAGCGTGCTCGTACGAAAGAAAACGAGCTCCTGGCAAGATCTGTTGGTGCCTCTCTGTAGCCCCTGTGTAAAATCCATGCTGAGTTTCAGTCAAAAGCGTGCTCGTACTTGGTGTGAATTTCTGTTCCTAATGGATGCAAATGTGAGTAGGCAGTTTGCTCAAGTAGTCTCAGGAGTTGGAGAGTAGTGTCAGCAACACAATACGTGGTTCCTTACATCGCTTCGAAGGACCTTTGCACGTTGATCCTTAGGAATTTTAAATGAGCCAGGTGTTGAGGGATGAGCATCTGAATTTCAAAATCATGGTACCTGAAAAGCTCTCTTGTCTCTTTCACTTACTGTCAGTTACCTTAGCAAGTGGTAAACTTCTAATATTTTTAGCTGTTTCATAAAGCACTGTCACCAGTTTGGCCTGAGTGCCTTACATGCAAGCTTTGGGAAGTGTCAGTATTGCTGTTGAAGAACCCAATTTCTTATAATAACACCATTTTATTCATTTTTCAGAAATGTGTATGTCCATCCTGTAGCATGAAGTAATTTTGTTACCACAGTTATGTTACCCTTGCAAAAAAACTATATTTATTCAAATCATCCTGGGGGATTAGATTCCTATTTGCAAACTAGTATGAGCTTCAAAAAAGCCTTAGCTTTTTTCCCCCTAGTTAAAACAACTGTGTTGCATTTGCAAATCAGTGGCATTAGATCTTTTTGAAGAGCAGATCCATGGGAGATGCTTCCATGTTTTGTTTAAGTTGGTGCCTTTTGTGCACTATTGAAGCTGATGCTTTACAGGTATCCACTGGCAATCAGGAACTGCAACGTTGCTGTTCTGGAGTGTCAGAGTCTGGCAGATTCTGTGCATCGTTGTCCAGCAGCTCTTTTTACTTTAATTTGGTTCTGGGTAAGGGATCTACACTGTAATTGGAGAGATTAAAATGCTACTTGTAGGTTTTAGATTGATTTGCTTGTCAGTGTGCCAGGTAACTTCCTCTCCAGCACCCTCTCCTCTGTATCTGCTTTTCACTCTTCACAAGTGGAGGTTTCATACATTGGTCCACTTGTGTATAAACAGCTTGTAATTTCATTTCACTTGCAGCATCCACGTTTTCTGGGTAGTCAAAACAAGAGAAAAACACATCCTGCAGCCAGTTCCCCCTGTAAACACTGCAGACTAAGCAGTGAAGTTTTGGAGGAGCAGGGGTGGAGAGCCCATCTCTAACTCCATAGCCCTTGAAAGTGGTTCAGGCGTGACTCACGTCATGCGACCAGCAGCACATTTTGTCAGACCCAGGGGTGCTGGGTGGGCCACTAAACCCCCAGGACTTGGGCAGTCTGTTCAGGGATGCTGCTGAACTCCCAGCTCTGGGTCTTTCTCTGTTCAGCCCAGTCCACGAAGCGCACACATCAACATCCCTGCAGAGGTGGAGTCATTTAGGCCTGTCAGAGCAAAAAGTACTGAGAGAATAACAACTTAGGTCTTGATATGTCCTTTATTTTCTCATAAGTAAATGCCTTATAATGCTTCTAAACCCTGCTGTGAGTTCTGCTGTAGAGCAGTGGAACATAGTACAGTGTGCATCCAAACAAGCTCGGAACAAAGCATCCTAATTTTAGTCAGTCGTGGCTCAGAAGGTCAAATCTTAGTAATAATGTACAGAAGAGCACCCACTCACCACCACCTCCTCTTCTGCCACACAAAACCTGGTTTAGATGGAGTTCTGATGTGCTATTTAATGCACAAAGTGGAGTTGGTTGTTTGGATTTGTGCAGAATTAGTTTGTTTTCATGGTTTGGGAATGTTTTAATAAATATCCCAGGCTTCAGATGGCTGGAGAGTGTTTTTACCATACACTTTATGTTGGGGAGTTGCCTAGCAAGTTCAATGAACTAAAAATATTTGCTCTGGCATGCAAGCAAGTTTTAAAAGAGCTTGGGCAATATTTCTGCTGCAGAAAATGTCAAGTTAGACTTGCCCAAGTTCTGCTCGAACTTGTGAATTTGATTTTTTTTCTGAAATAAAATTAAGTAAAGCTGTTTAGTTGTTCCTTGCTGCTGCTTCTGTGCTGAATTAGAATTCTTTTATCAGATATGCTGCACGATTCTGTGTTTTATTGCTCTGTTGAGAGTTGTCAGGGTTTTTATTTTTTTCTTGTTTCAAGGCTACTTTGTGCTTACTCAGAAAATCCTGCAAGGAAAATAACTGAGGGAATTTGAGCTGTGTGTTAAAAACCGCCTATTACTGTAACCTGGTTTAAGGTAATTTACATAAATAAGAAGTAGATTGGTGATTCTATTTTGCATCTTAGTTTATGTGGACAAAGGAAAATCTTGTGCAGGTATTTGTACTTTCTGCAGCCAGAGTCTTATGGCTCTCGAGGAAGGTCGTTAATGTGACCCAACGGAGTCAGAACCCCACATTTCCCTTAAAAAGGTTGAGATTAGTGTATTAATCCATGTGATGTTATTCTTACTGCATCTGGCATGAAGTGCTAGTATTTTACAGGGTGAATTTTGTGTGGTGTTGCATCATGGTGCTAGATTTCGGGGCACCAGCATTTGTCTAACATCAGCCAGCTGTACAAACTAAGGTATCTTGTCAGGAAGGGGCACTGTGGGCAGAGGCTGGAAACCTCTCTGCTGTGTTGTAAGGAAAGGAAAAGGTGAGATGGAGGAAGAGAGAGAGATCTTTGATGTAACCTACCTCAGTGGAGACAGGTTAATTGTAGTTTTTGTTTTATTTCCATGCTTCTTTAACAAATGTTTAGATAGAGTCAATTCTGAATTTTATGAATGAACGACTATGTCCATTTTATTGTAATTTGGATTGATGCTGGGTAACAGCAAAGCATGAAGGGGATCTGTAGACCAGGAGCACAGAACACTTCACACATCCTTGTCCTCCAGTGGATTTTTCATGATACCCAAAGATTAGCAACAGGGGACCCATTTGAGCTGCTTGAGCCATGCAGCGAGTTGGCACTGCAAGATCTAGCAGCCTCATGCCTGAGAACTTGTGCTTGCAGGGAAGTCTAGTCATTAGATACCTACCTGCTGGATAATCCCATACAGAGCAAAGCATGCTTTGAGAGGGCAGAGATTTCTAATAAATACCATCACTTCCCCATTTCCTGCCCACAGTGTATCATTTTTAATAGCATGGCCTCTGGCATTATTCATCCACCATCTCTCTTAACAGATCCAGTTGGCAAAATGTTTTGCAGCACCTATGATGAAAAGTGCTGTCACAGAACTGAACATGTTTTTTCTAAGTTACTGATGAAAGATTAAAGTTTGCAGTGCTGAAAATACTGTGCAGGGTTTAGTACAAAACACTAAACTGGTGAGACCTGGAAGCTGTAGTAGCTGGTAGAGATCAGTGTCCAGTCCATTGCACTTGTTACAGTCACACTGATCATGACCTAAAGCTCCTTTCTCTATAGGAATCTATTTACCTAATTATTTTTAAGTAGATAATATTTTATTTCCATTTGCCTCATATTGCTGCCTTATTAATGAAGTCCATGCGTCTACCTGTCCTGTGTATTAATTTCTCAGTAAATTCTACTAATTAAGGAATGTAAGTCAAGGGATTCCTGGTAAATAGCTAAAGAGCAGTATGAGCAGTGTGCTGCATCCATTCAAATAAAGCATTGAGGAGTTTCCCCAGCAGCCTGCAGGACTCCACTGCCAGGTCCCAGATGAGCTTTGGAGATACCATTCACATACAGAAGCAAATTCCAGTAGATCTGGTTTTTGTCATTAATCTTCTCAAAGTCAATGAAAGGAAAACGTACCTAAAACTAAAACAGTCTGAAGAAAACTTTGAAAGAGCTTGTTGAGAGCTTGAGCTGCCACAACATCCCTCACTTGCAACCCAGCATTAGCCACCACCTGTAGGAAGCCCAGGGGGTGACAGTGGCTGTGTACCTGGTCCACCCTAGAGCCATCACCCCCAAACTCCCCAGCTCAGGTGCCCTCTGACTGCCACTTTTAGTTGCCTGCTGTTGACAGTGGGAAGAGTCTCAGTGTGGATCTGCTCTTGACTGATGCTCACAGTCCATCCAGCAGTCCATTAAAAGATTTCTGGGGCAGGTCTGCTGGAGGTTCTGCTTACACTGGCAGCCTCCTCAATTTGCCTTTTGCAGTGGACTTAGAACAGCTTTCTGACATAGGTGGAACTGAAGGGACATGGGCAGCCTTAAGAAAACTTCCTTAGACCATGTCTGTGATGTATATAGGCTGCTGAAAAAACCTCTTTAAAAACAAAATGAAGAAGAGGTCCCAAGCTGACAGTCAGACAACCCAATCTGTTACAGGAGCTGAACCTCAGTAGGTCCTGCTGCCTTCCCCACCTCGAGACACTTCAGGATCAAGGTGGCCACTGAGCTGCTGAAACAGGAGCCAAAGCCTCTTTTCCACACGCCTGTCTGGTAGTGCTGATGCCACCACTTGCTGTTGTCCTGTTGCTCTTTTTTGCTGCTGCTGTGACACAGGCTGTTGGGTTTAATCTCTTCAGCAGCTGACATACTGTTTTACTGTTTAATCATTCTGCCGCCGTCCTCCCAGACCTCAGTGTTTCCATAAGGCAGCAACTGTCAAATATTAGCTGGGATTTAGTTATTTACTTTAGCTCTTTACATAAGGACTGACTTACAGCTAAGACATGCTTTTCATCTCTCCTGAAAGAGGCATTTACTTGCAAAGTAGAATGGATTAAAATGTGTTCTTTTTACTTAAAACCCCTTTTCTCCCTCCTTCTCAGAGTGCTGACCTAGCCACGTAGGCTGGGCCTTCCAAAAAAAGGGGGGACAGGGTGGATGTTGGGGGAGTGGGAGTGTGTGGTTGTCTTTTTTTTCTTTAATAAAACAAAGTGACAAAAGTCTTCCACTAAGTGATTGTTCTGGGCACTTAATGAGAGTGTTTAATCTTTTTGTACAGAAGGTGTCTAACATTTTCCTTCAAATACACGGGTGCAAGTGCAGAATTTAAAAGAAGTGAGGGTTCTGGAGCTTAAATAGCTACAGCTTTATCTCAGGAATTCCTGGCAATACTGTGGCTGCCTGAAAACAGAAGGTAACGTTGACATATTATGCTTGTCCCTTCAGACTTTAAAGTCTCTCTGTTACAGTTAATGTTATGAAGAGTGGAGTTTTGTGCTATTCTAAACATATGTCCATTGACTGTAACTATGCTGTGGTTGCTAAGACTGCAAAGATGCTCAGAATTTCTTATTTGTATAAAAAAAGAAGGGAAAGTTTATTTTTATTAGATAGAAATCTAGAAGGAAAAAAATATTGGCAGAGTTTTTTGTGTATGCTGAATAAAAAAGCACTCACTTTTTGTCATTCTTCTTAAAAACTGAATTTGAACCAGGTGGCTTTTCTCCTCACTTTTCAGCTAGACCTTTGGCAGCATTTGCTTTGTGCTGTGACTCCTGTACTTCAGGGAGGCCCTTTTGGAGCAGCCCAATTTAGATGCAGGAGGATGTTCTCCCTTTGTTACAATTTTATTACTGTATCAGTTAAATTTTTTATTATTCAGGACTAGGTTTATTGGCTTGTATTTCTTAAGCTTGTAGGACTGAACATTGTAAAATCAATATTTCTGCTAATTAAGGTGTTTTGGGGAGGGGATAATCAAACAGCATAGTGAATCATTAAAAACTTACATGCTAATATTGACTAGCATTATTGGCACAAAAAGACCAAATCTCTGTGCCAGGAACTTTTTTCATCCTTATATTTTTACAGCCGAAGCAAAACACACCCAGTAAAAATTGATGTTGTCAGCACTTAACAGCATAGAGATGGTCCTGTATGAATATAAAAGCAAATGCAGCGTGTTAAAATTCTGGGCACACATATGTAGCATTTTCTTTCCCATCATTTCACTTAGCAGTAAATGGTGTCTGCCTTCAAGAGGTCTTATGATGTTTTGAAAGAAATGGAAAGCTCATGTGAAAACAGGAACCTAGGATCTGCTGTCAGGTCCACAGTGACCTGTCTTTGCTTTCCTCCTGGGCCAGATTCTTGCAAGAACAAACTGCTTGAGGTCGTTTATGGCAGAGTTACTTCAGAGCTGCATCATGTGCAGGGGCTGCACCTTTTTTTTTTAAGGAGAGCAAGACAAAGACTGAAAACACATTCACTTTTGCAGGTATAAAAACACAAAGTAGAGAATTTGTTAACAGAACATGAGCCAAGCCAAACATTGCATCTGCTCAGACTATTTTGCTCCCTGCTTTTTTAACTAGACCATGACTTAAGGACTTGTTCTGTAGTTCTTCCTAGACTTGGTAATGAGAGGAAACTTGGCATCACTGTAGGACTAGGGCACCAGAGTTTAGCTGAGTGGTGAGAACAGGGGACCCAAGGAGAAATTATGTCAAATATCATCTGAGCTGCAGAAAATGATAAATGAATAAACTTCATGAGAAAGTTTCCCCCTAAACCAGTTAATACATTATTATTGCCTAACCAGAAATTCAAAGCAAAAGTGTTTTTTTGATGAAAGCACAGTATTCATCATTCGAATAAACTCCATGAGAAAGTTTCCCCCTAAACGAGTTAATACATTATTGCCTAACCAGAAATTCAAAGCAAAAGTGTTTTTTTGATGAAAGCACAGTATTCATCATTCTTGTTTCCAAGATTAACTTCCTCAGTTTGCATGGGAAGTTCTGGAACAACATATTGACTGGGGCAGGCTGTAGTAATTAGGGCAAGTTTTAGTCTGTCCCTTACAACATCCTTTAATAATTCAACCTTTCCCTCTGTGACTAAAATAATTGGAACTTAGGTCCCTGAGGTCCCTTTTGGGGACAAAGTAACACAGTGAGATACAAGCTTTTGAGGTGGGTGGTTCCAATTTATCCGTGTTGGGGGGTTTGTATCTAAACTAGAGAGACACGGGCAGGTATCTGCCACCCCATGGGCCAGGCTGCAGTGTGGCTTTGCAGGAAAGCAGGGAGCTCAGTTTGTCACCATGGCTTGTGTGGATCCTGTGTGCAGCAGAAGGTGCTTGTAGCTGGTGGCAAGGGCCAGCAGTGACAGGTAAGTGATGAGAGGTACCCAGGCACTGCCTGGGGAGGGACACCCCTTGTTTTGTGGTAGTTTGCTGGGCTTAACTTTAAAAAGACAGTTTGTGGACATGTGAATTTAGAAAATCTGTTTTTCTGCATTGTTGGCACTCATGGCTTGATTATCATGATTCTGTCATCACTTAAAAGATCTTGTGTAAGCTTACCCTGTGGTTGAAACATTTACAGCTTCCCCCTCCCAAACTGATTCTTTGGTGGCTAAGCAGAGAGACTTACACTTAACCTGTAGCCTTTCCTCCAGAGGAGCCATTAATTTGGGTTTCTCCTGTAGGTGGTTGCTGGGTATCCACAGGAGCTTGTGAGAGCTTAATCTTTCCTCTGCTGTAAAAGTGAGTTGGCAGCTTCAGAAGTTACTGCCAGCACAAATGCAGGCAACATAACAGTGAAAGCCTACTGGGCTTAGGAAAAGAGTTTAAATGTCTCTTGGAAGACTTCTCTGATAACTAATGATGCAGTTAAAGAATGAGTTCATGGAGGGAAGAATATACATGCTCAAAAACCAAGATCAGAAAATTTTAACTTATTACTTATATTTGATTTGCATGCTTGCAGTTTAAAGGCATTCCAGACTGACTAACTGCTGCTTCTTTGTGTTTTTCATTGCTGGTATATTTTAATGTAACTATTTATTGGATTCTGAGCTTGCAACAAAGTGAGATATATGAGTCTATAAATGCTCATTTGTACAGCAGATCCCGTGCACCAGTTTGTAAGATTTTTTTACATTTTTTTTTTAAGAAAATTAATTCTTGCCGTGCTGAGAGCTGCTTCTTTTATGTGTGAGCAGTAGGTATTATTGTACCTCACATAGATTTGCTGTAGGCAGTGTCAGAGTGCCTGGAAAAATCTATCAAACTGCTTTCAGCAATGACAAGAAGTTGTCAATTAGCCCTGCAGTTGTACAGCAAATTAGCAACTGTAGTATCTTGAGGATAATATATTTTCTGTCAGTCTGCATTTTCAGTGAAAGTGCATAGAGGGCTGAGAGGTATTGTCACATAATTAACTCTTTAATTTGCCCAGGGGATTTTATCAGCCTGTTTGAAGTCTGCCCCAGTGACTGGCATAAAGAGCTGCGGGTCAGGTGGGCAGAGAAGTCTGGAGAACTTGGCCATCTGCTTCTGCTCCTGGACAGATGTTCTCAGTGGGGAGCCTCCAACCTGAGGGAACTGTAAACCCAAGCTCCCTGCTCTGTCCAGATGCTTGGTGGTTGTAGGTGGGGGTGGTTTAGGAAGTTGCTCTCTCACAAATAGTTACCCATCCTACCAGCAGTGGAACAAGAGGGGAAAACTTCAGAGACTGTGTGAAGTCTACCCCAAATCTTCTGTCTCTGTGTCAGTGAGGGCAGCCAGGGTGGTTGGTTTTTTTCTGACTCATTTTGGTCTGGGGGAGCAGTGAAAGCCTGTGGCACTACCACAGTTGTCACCATTTTTTTTAGTATCTGAAAAAAATCCTCTTTAACTGTTGCTGGGTTAAACAATGGCTTCAGCTCTGGTGAATCAGCACCAAGCCCACTTAAAAAAGAAATTCAAAAGTAATTTATACCAATTGTTTACCCTGTGGATTTTGAGACAACGGTCATCTTCCAAAGGCCTCTTGTCTGTGGGGTTAGCTGGAATTGCCAGTCTCTAAACCAAACAAATCCTAGATGGAGCTGGGTTTGTTTAGCAGTGACTGGCCCTACACAGGAGCCACTGGATGGGCTGAGAAGATTCCACCCAGCATGATCAGAGTGCAAATACTTCTGCATAGCCTCCAACTCCCACTCTGTGGAAGCACTGCCTGCATGAGGAGAACCAACACTTAAGGGTCAGCCAAGGGACAAAAAGTCCAAGTGCTCGGATGTGTCTGGGAGGAAATCAGATTCTGTGGATTCAGTTGCAAGAGCCAAACGGTCAAATCTTGCCAGAGAGTGTCTGTCTTGTATGGGTCACACTCCACTTACTCCACTCTGATACAAGAGACTTCCTCAAATGGAATGTGGCAACTAGACCCAGCTGGGCACTTGGAAAGACTCTGCCTTAGTAACAGTAGGAGCAGGTCACCTTCTCCTCATTAAACAAGTTTCTCCTCTCAGAAGGGTTGCAGATGTCACCATGCCTGGTCAGAAGTGATGTCAGTTATTAGTCCTGTTTTCTCTGCTCCTGACCATATGGATGTTAGCTGGTGGAGTACTTCTCTTATCCTTCCTCCTGGTATCTGGATATTTGTACACAAAGGAAGGGCTCTTTCCATGACAGAAATCTCCATGAATTAATCTTACTACTTGAGAGCTCTCCCAAGAGAAAAATATTTCATATTTTTTTAAGAGAAAAATATTATGTTTGCCTGTGTGTGGAATGTTGTTCTTAAAGTAAACAAAGAAGTAAACTTAAAGTAAAATATTGTTCTTAAAGTGGTTTTTTCTGTATGTTGAGTTCTGCAAAATGATTTCAAGTTTCTGTGGTTTTAGCAACACAGAACTGCTGTCTTTTAGAAGAAACTGGTGTGTTACTACAGTCTCATCCCTAGCTGTGAGGGCATAGCAGCAGTTTAATTGAAAGAAAATGGCAATATTCATAACATACTCCAGAAATGTCTTTTGAAGTAACAACAGCTATTCCTCAGTAGTTTCTGTATGGCAGGAAATAGTATCACCTGCATGGGTTGTAAGATCATCTGTGTGGTTACATTTTAGTAAATCATTTTTAACTAATGCCATCCTTTCTGGTGTCCCCTTGATGGCTCAGGGGACATCAATCATCAGATAAAGGTGATCTCTGCAAGTCTTGGGTTGTCAGTTTTGCCTACAGAGCTAATGGGATTTGGGAACCAGAGCAGAGGAGGGGGGTTTCAGGGCTAGTATGACAGGGCAGCTACATCGTGTTGTTCTGCTTGTTCAGTTGTGCGTGTGTAGCATTGAGCAGGAGCAAAAGATTGCCTTGGTTAAGCAATGAAATGGTCAAACACAGGACTTAAGCTTGCAGGTTTTTTAAGTGGAATTTTCTGGAATGCCTTTTGAAGTGCCACAATGCCATCTACTGGCTCACTTCCCTGTAGTGTTCCCCGAGGGGCTTTCCTTCTGTACACAGGCATAGGTAAGGTTTAGATGGGATTTTTAAATAGCAAAGTAAAGAAGCTGCCAGAGAATAAGCAAGATATTTTTTTGGATGCATATATGTATGTTAAAAGACATCATACTTTACATATATTAAAGAATCATTTCTAATCTCTTCTAGTTTATCTTGATCTCCTTTTGTTAGAAGTAATTCTGAGCTGATTAGTAGTGAGAGCTCATGGAGGAATCTCTGCTCTCTGTTCATGTCCCTCATTGTAGCTGTTGGGCTACCAGCTTCTCTCTGCAGTCAGTCAGGCTCCCTTTTTGTTTCATAGCTTTTTTATAGATAAATGGAGAGAAAATAAAGACATATGTAAGCTGTCAAGCCACAAAAACTGGAGGGTGTTGTATTAGAAATTATTTCTGACAGGATTCTTCACTGACCAATTCCTGGATTCAATATTCCACTTGTCTCCCCATTTTTTGTCTCCTCCACAATGTGTATTTAAACAGTCTTTTCAAGATTCATCAACAACCTTCCAAAGACCAACATTCCAACTGTTGTGGAGTGGCATATATTAGAAAATATTCTTCTCATTGTCTTGCTGCTCATGCTGTAAGTGAGCAGTGGGCAGTCAAAGCTGTGATTGGTTCTTGGTTTTAATCACTCTGCCCAATATTATCTCGAGGAGTAACCTTGTCTTCCACTTGCTGCCAAAAGATATGAATGGGCAAACACAAAAATAACTTCCTGCAAACCCAGGAGCTGTAGACACAGGTAAACCTGGCTGTTTGCATTTTCACTGCCTGCTCTTTCTCAAAGATATCTGGGGAGTTTCCTCATTAATTGGTCCTTTTGTTTGTATTCATCAAATACTCAAGTCTGAATTTCTTTTTTCCCTTGCTCAGTTTTTCCTAACAGATTTTTTTCTTAATCCTGCCTTTCTTCGGTCTAGTTAGCAGAAAGAGAAACATTGGTAATGGCTTGTAACACTTTGCATTGTTTTTTAAACAGATTTGTAACTCACTCAAGTAGGGCTCCAAAGTCATTATTCAAAACAAAACAGCTAGGAAAAAAAAATCCCCACTGTTTCCTAAATGGCTCCAAAGGAGGGAAATAAAACTGCCTGTGCCCTTGCTGGCCCCACACCCTCTATCTGGCTGACATTCCACAGGTCAAGTGGGAATGCTCTGCTCCATCCTGCCCAGACACCGAGGTTGCTCCCTGCCTATATTTGGAATAAGTGCTGTCCTCTCACTCCTCATGCTTATCTGGGCTGGGAAATACCAGGGCGAGCCTCCATGTAGTGTGACGTTAAGTAAGGGAAAATTGGCCAAAGCAGAAGAGCAAACAGGATTATTTTATACCACATCTTCTGTTGCAGTCTGTCTTTTTTTTCCCCTCCTTTGGCGAACTGTCCTGAGCTATTGCAAAGAAGGAAGAACTAATTAAGGCAGTTGCTGAAAGTGTTTTGCCACCCACACTACTGAAAAGAACTCTTTGTACAGAATTAGCTCTTACTAGCTGTGCTAAACCCAGCAATTTATCTTTGCTGAAAAAAAAAAAGGCAGAAGTGCTGCTATAGTTTATTGCAGTTAAACAAGTTAATGTGAGCTATACCCTGTGGGCACACAAACACAGAGATCTCCTGCTCAAAAGCTGGAGGGTTTGCAAATCATCTTTTTCTTCTTTGTTAATGCTTGGTAGAGCTTGCAAAAAGGGCTGGGCTGAGGAGCACTGGGAGGTTAACTCCCTGGGCAACCTGGGCCAGGGCTTCACAACCCTTGCAGCAAAGAAATTTTTCCTAATTTCTAACCTAAAACTCCCCTGGGGCAACTTGAGGCCATTTCCTCTTGTACTGTCACTTGTCCCTTGGGAGCAGAGACCGATCCCCCCCTGGCTCCAGGCTCCTGTCAGGAGCTGTGCAGAGCCAGAAGGTCTCCCCTGAGCCTCCTTTGCTCCAGGCTCAGCACCCCCAGCTCCCTCAGCTGCTCCTCCCCACACTTGGGCTCTAGACCCTTCCCCAGCAGCTCCGTTGCCCTTCTCTGGCCACACTCCAGCCCCTCAATGTCTTTCTTCTATAGAGTGAGGGACAGAGTGGCTCACTGTGTTTGCAGAGATGGCTCTGCAGAAACTGCTTAATAAAGTAGATCAGGATCACATTTTTTGGCTGGGATGTTGGCTTGGAAACTTAGCTGAACCAAGGAATTGGTCTCAGGGTGCAGATGGATGGCAAGCAACAACTCAGTCACAAACCTTGATGGAAATTCATGAGGTCCATCCTCAGTACTAAAACTTCAATGTCCTTTCTCCTCATCTGCTCCCTACTCAGGTTTTGAAGGTGTAGACAGTCCATGCAGTGCTTTTATCCCAGCTGAAATTCCAAAGGCTGAAGCCTTTGGGTCCCAAGAGGACACGCTGAGGGTATGAGAACAAGGACATTGTGTGTTTTATATGACTTCCACTGGAACTCTTCAAAAAGTAGGGGAACAAAGAAAAAAGCTCTTTGAAGCCTGGGCCACTTTCAGGTATGGGATTTGGAGATGCTGAACTGAGAACCATGGCTGAGCAAGAAAAAACAATCCTTGGGTATCCTCCAGTGGAGAAAGTCACATAAACAGGGAAGTTATCTTTGCAGTTGTGTCATGAACAGATGACTGTAGTTTAGTAATCAGTTAGAACTGTGCCAAAAAGGAAGTCTTGTTAATGCAGGAAGAGAAAAACTTACTCCTTTCCTTAAATGCTTGCAGATCAGCTAAACAGTGCAACAGGGACTTGAAATGGAAGTGTTTACATAGAGGGGGTGCTGCTTTCTGGGGGAGCTGTAGACTGAATCAAAATCATCCAATGCAAGTGTTGTCAGAGGTGGTCTGTGAGTGATGGCTGCTGTTGAGCACAAAGTGGCAGCTCATTTAAAAAGTTCTGTACAAAAGCCTGTTAGTGCTGCAAAACCTCTATCCCCCTTCTCACCAGTGCAGTCATTAGTAGTTTATACCTGTCTGTAAGGAGTAAATTTTCTTCAGGGCTTCATACTGACAGTCTCTGACAAGTGGTGATCCCAGAGGGCACAGAAGAGTGAGAGATTTCCCTTTTCTAACAGCAATTTAGGCGCTGTGTGTTGTGGAGTTTATGGCTGATCCCCAAACATCCCAGTCTGTTCCTGGGCGTAGTGCAGAATGGGTGTTTTGTGACCGTGGCTGTTGTATTATACTCCTGACAAAAGTAAGGCAGGCACCCCCGCTGGCTTTGATGAATTCTGCTTATGTAGTTGCTGCAAAACATAGGGTCCTCTGTGAATGGGTTGGG
Organism: Merops nubicus; assembly: GCF_000691845.1. Lineage (NCBI taxonomy): Eukaryota > Metazoa > Chordata > Aves > Coraciiformes > Meropidae > Merops > Merops nubicus. The sequence continues at coordinate 28,773 of NW_008598991.1, forward strand.
CATTCACATACCAAATGTCTCAGCATTACTAGAGTACCTGTTATACCACACTCAGCACAATGTTATCCAGGTCTTTGTCTCTGTGTTTTCAAGTACTAATGTTTTGTATCCCTTTCCTTGCCACGCTCGGCATCTTAATGGAGTGATTTTTGTCTCCTGCATAGTGTGTTGGGGAGAGATCAGCCTATATTAAGTTTCTCCCCTTTACTCACATGGGACTGACTTCAGAAGACCTGCTGCTTCTCTGTTTGGTTTTCTGAAGAGTTTGAGCTGCTCTGTGGAGGTAGAAAGCTTTAGGTGTAAATTGAGAGAGAAAAGGGGAGATGCTGGAGGTAACAAGCAGGAAGAGAGGAGAGGTGGGAGCCTGGAGATAGCCAGGATGCTGAAAGCATGCACAGATCCCACCAGGTCAGTGTGTTCCCCCTGCAGGTTTGCCTCTTCCTTGGCTGTGTGTTGTATCAACCCTTCACCTGGCTGTGTAAGCCCAGAGCCAGTCACTGCCTGCTGGCCTGTGAGCCAGTCTGACAGCTTTGCCCAGCTCCCTGCGCAGCAGGAGGGATGCTGTGTGCCCTCCCAGCAGGCTGCTGCTGAGCCCTGCCTGCTTCCAGAAGGTGTTTCCCTCCTCACACTCCTTTTCCTGTGCAGCTGAGAGAAGTGAAACAGTGTGGCTTTCCTGAAGGACCTCATGGTCTTGGCCACTTGGCTTTACAATGTTTTTCTTTCTCTGCGGAGGACCATTTCTTGTTATTTGCAGCTACATCAAGTGTGTAGCTATGTGGAGCAAAGGCCATGTCTGTCAGGCCTTTTGGGGCTGTAAGGGTAGTAGTATGTCTGTGTCTTTATGTTTTTTTTAAAGAGGCTCTCAGTTGAGAAATAACCAGAAGAATCTCTTGCTAATGTAGATCACCATATGCAAAGGAGTGTGTGTGCTTACAGCTATTCTGTGTGCTAGTCCTTGCTGCATTAGGTACCATTCTCTGCTCTTCTCAATCAAGAGTTCTCTTCAAGGGGACCCTCAGAATAAGATGACCATTAAAGAATTGTCATTCTGCTTCTGATAGGCTAAGTAAAGGTTTGCAGAGATGTAACACGTATGGTTTCAACAAAATGACATAATTTATCATGAAGAGAAACATCTTTCAGGTAAATTCTTGCCTGTTAGATGGTTTACTACCACACCTTCCTACTTAGTGAAAGCCAGACAAATGGTAGCTATACATTAATTGTTCCTGTCTTTTCAAAAGCTTCAGGTAGCAGTGGCTGTAGAAGATGTTTTGGCACAAAGGAACAAATGAAACAGTGTTTGCAAAACACCAGGAGAAGTAAAATATACAATAGTTGTAACTTCTCAGCTCTGTGCTTTCCCATTCCTGTGTGGACAAATGGAACATCCAAAATCATACAGGTTTTCCCATATTGATTCCAGCGCTGAAGAACTACCATAACCTATGTATTTAAGAAGCCAAATATGTTTTTTGAACATTCTTTCCTAAGCAGAAATAGATAAGCCTGCTGCTTTAACACCAACATGAAGATTTGGCAGAGCACTGAAGTTATGGATGAGGTTTTGGGTTCGTTTGAGGTTTGAAATTCCTGCATACCCCATTGGCATGTTTGTTATTGCTATCCAAGATCATTTCAAAGATTGCTGTCTGTATTCATTTAAAAAACACTACACTGGCTTTAGTTAACATGAAGAATATTTAAGATAAAGTGTGCTGTGTAGAGCATTTCTGACTTTGGGCATGGGGAAAAAGATAATGCTGCTGAAAAACAGTAATCACTACAGTTACAGTGGTGATAAAATTGCACATGGGTTGGCATCATCCAGCAGGAAACAACTCCCAGCACTGGTGCCAGCTCTGAAAAGTAATCATTCCTGGGCATTCCTCTTCTTGTCAGCATTCACTTCAGACATGTTTTATAGTCATAGTGCAAGGAAATAAGAACAGGCAACTTCTTCACAGGGTGTTTGAGGCCAAGCTTAGCAGCAGTGTGTGTGAGGGGGCTGTGGTGTCTTCAGGGATTTTTCTTCCTGGTTGAGATCCAGCCGTGTGCCTGTGAGATGAACCTGTCAACTTTTCAGGTGCAACAGGAAAATCAATCTGATTTTAAAATAATATGTGTGTGTGTACAGTATAGCTGCTTTAATAAAGACTTTTTTCTCCATAGTAAAGAATCATGAAACTGCATATATTTATACATGATGCCTGGCTGTAGGAAGGTAACCATTTCTTCCCTGCAAGCAAATCTGCAAGAAAAAAAAGAGAAGATAACTGTTTATATAGAGATTGGGGTTTTAAAATATATTTTTAAATATGACTTTGTGTGTATATATGTAACAACCTATATATGCTTTTTTATTAACATCAATGTGTTTGATATGTGAAGTCATCTGTAGTGCATCAACTTCAGTTGTCATCTGCATTTCTTGAAGAAAAACAAGAAATATTTTTTACTTCTGTTGACCCTCTTGGGAGTTTTTCAATAACTGAGAGCTAACGGAATTGCCACCTTAGGATGTTCTCCTGTTCCTGTGCTGTGGTGGCACTTGGACATGTTTAGGCCTTGTCTTTACCATCTGGTGGTTCTGTGTAGAGCAGGAGTGTTGCCCCAGCCCTGCCAGGCTGCTCCAGGCTTTGTCTGCCACCAAAAAATACACAGTGGCAAGAGAACCCCCTGGGAGCTGGCGTGGCTTTGAGGGCAGAGCTCCCTGTGGTCACTGCTGCCAGCCACCAGCAAGCAACAGCTCTGTGTCCTCGTGAGCACACAGACACCTAATAACCAGAAAACAGCTGGGTTACTTTCCAGTTACTTCTTTTTCCTCATTTCTTGTCTCACACCTGATGATAAATCCCATTCTGAAGCCTTAAGTCTCCTGGATTCAGATGGGAGGCAAGGTTTATTTTTTAAATTCACAAGAAAAAGCTGACCATGTAGACTTGTACTAAATCTTTGAATGAGGACAAATTGTCAGGTTTTGAGGGTTGGACTTGTCAGACTTATTTTTGAAGTACATCATTTTGCAGGCAGAATTCAAAGATTGAATTATTCAGTAAGATCTAAAAAGCAGTGATCATATTTCTCTTTCTTGTCTTCTCCTGATGACAATGTGGTTCTTTATTGTGCCTTCTTCCCTGCAGAATTTAACTGTAATGTGTTACCTTACAGAGGTAAATAAAATTGTGGGTAACAGTTGCTGAGCAAATGAGAGAGCCTTTATTCCACAAAAGCTTCCTGTGATTAATGAAAATGCCCTGACACTGACCTATGCACTGGCTTCCAGCCATCTACCAGAAGAGTAAATGGCATGTGGTGCACAGGCTAGGAACACACATGGTGGAAAAAGAACACACCAGATATCAACTGAAGCCTTTCATTTGGAAGAATGATCCATAATTGTGCTTGCTCTCAAGTGCTTTCTTTAGAGAGTGCTGCTTTTGGAGCAGGAATAGGGAAGTGGTTATACCTCTGGGCTGAGGAAGTCACACCTCAAATACTGGTTTCACTTCTGGGCCCCTCACTCCCAGAAGGACCTTGAGGGGCTGGAGCATGGCCAGAGAAGGGCAACGGAGCTGGAGAAGGGTTTAGAGCTCAAGTGTGGTGAGGAGCAGCTGAGGGAGCTGGGGGTGCTGAGCCTGGAGCAAAGGAGGCTCAGGGGAAACCTTCTGGCTCTGCACAGCTCCTGACAGGAGCCTGGAGCCAGGGGGGGGTCGGGCTCTGCTCCCAAGGAACAAGTGACAGGACAGGAGGAGATGGACTCAAGGTGCACCAGGGGAGGTTTAGGTTGGACATAAGGAAAAGTTCCTTCCCCAAAAGTGTTGCCCAGGACTGGTCCAGGCTGCCCAGGGCAGTGGTGGAGTCCCCACCACTGGAGGGGTTTCATGTGAGGGACACGGGGCAGTGGGGACCTGGCAGTGCTGGGGGAAGGGTTGGACTTGATGGTCTTAAAGGTCTCTTCCAACCAGAATGATGCTGTGACTCAGAGGGTTAATGAGTGTGGGAGTGTGAATACTGGTGCAGGTACATCCCTGCTGCTGGCAGGGGACGTTCATAGATGGGGATTTTTCAGCAGCTATAACAGGAAGGTCGATTTGTTTTGTCTGAAGCGCATGGGAAAGACTCGGTCAGAATGTCAGAAATTCAAGGCTAAGAGTTTAAAAAAAATCCTTAAGTTTCAAAGTTCAGCTTCAGCTGTCACAGGGCATCACTTCTGGCAGGGAGGCAGTGCAGGCAGCCGGGTGCTGGTGGCTCTGTGCTCGCTGCACGCTGTGAAGGAGGCAGCCCAACACGCAGCCCTGGGTTTGCTGCCCTCCAGCCAGAGGTGCAGCCGCAGAGGACAAGAGGACATCCCCTCCTGGCCCGGGGACAGCAGGGACAGCTCGGGGTGCTGCTGCAGAGCCTCTGCCCCGCCCCGTGCCAGCGGCCGCGAAGTCACGTACTCAGCCTGCACTCAGCCTCGTCCATCTCCCCAGCTGGGGGAGGAAAAAAAAAATGCAATTCAGGTTTCAGCATTTTTGTAATCCCTCTGAGCCTCCCATTAAATTTGCTGTACTGTGTGGGAAAGGATTAAAGATCCTTTGGGCTCCAGAACGCAGTGTACAACACTGAAGTCCTACAGCACGGTCTGTGGCAAGGCAGCAGCTAGAGTGGGTAGCCTGGCACACCACCCGGGGCGGGCAGCCCCTGGTGACAGCTCAACACTCCTCTGGGTGCCACATGCTGCAGTCGGGTACAGCCCCTGCTTTAATTATCCTGTGGGCACTTCAGAAGTCATTTAAACAACAGTCTGAGTTGTTGGTGTGCTGTGGGTGACTCCTTCAGAGTGGCAGAGGAGGGGGATGCCTGCTGCCAAGGAGAGCTGCTGTTCCTCTAGGGCTGGCCCAGCAGTGCTCCTGGGTGATAAATGCATTTAACAGCCACCAGGATTTTTTTCCCCTCAAAAATGGTACATGAAAAATGCCCCAAAATCCTTTTCCCTAATTTTTCACTACTCTGAGAGCCTGACTTGCTGTCAAGCTTACTTTGTGTAGTACTAAAGTCTACTAAATATATTATGCTTGGTGTAATTAAGCATCTAGGCGTTTTTTGTCCTAATTCAATAATTCCATATATGAACTTTTTTGTGTGGAAAGGACACCGAGCTACCGTGTACCCGGGGGAGCAAGCAGGGGTGAGAAAGGCATAATACACATTAAAAATTATGACTCCAAAAGTCATACAATTTGAAATAAGTGTTGTCTTCTCCTGCTTGCATTACCCTACTGCATGAAACTTCTTCCTTCCACGTGTCAGCTGTAAAGTGAAGAGCTGCGTGTGACTCTGGCCAGCTGCTCCTCTGGCTACAGCCCACCCCGGGTAGGATGCAGACTAGAGAGTGCTAAAGAGCAAGAGGAAGCAAGGCATCAGTGTTACACTTTTGTCATTTGTCCTTCCCTCGTTGCACTAGGAAGCAGAGCTAGGAGGTGTGAGCACCACCCCACCAGCACCAGGTCAGTTCCAGCGTGGCTAAAATGGTACTGCTGCACTAACTGGGTCGCTGTTTTCACCTTCTGTAAGGCAAATTAAATTAGTTTTCCAAAGGAACTGGAGAACAATACCAGACCGTGCATTTATATTATCAGTACAAATGCTCATAGAAACAAAAATGTCACTATGTAAAAGCTTAATATCTGGGCTGTGCAGTTCCTGGGGTTTGTTTAATCTCTCTTGTGAGGCTGAAATGATCATCGATTGCTTTCCAGTTTCAGCTGATGTTTTGGTTTGATTTCAGGTGACTATTGGCCAGCTGTATTCCACGCAGAAACTGGTTATTGAGAGTCCAGAGAACACATAGCAATGAGAATCCTCTGATCCTGAAGCAACACTGGACCATCTTCAGCACCCTACAGTGCCACATACAGATGCATAAACTCACTGCACGTGTCTGAGCTTTTCTGTTCAGCGGAAGAAACGCCTGAGGGACTCAGTTTTTGGCAACCAAAGTACTATTTTCTAATGGTTCATATGTTCTAAAATGCATTGCTGTGATTTATCATAGTGTGTAAGGTAGTCTTGAAACCTGTGTGCTTGTGTGTACCATGTGATGGAACAATTCTTGCTCTACTCTGGCAATAAAACTTCATTAAACTACCTGGAAACCAGGCACATTATTTGGCTGCTGACCTTGTCTCTCACCAAAGCACAAAAGATGTATTAGATTTAAAACCCCTTGCCCAGTTACTAAGTTCTTCTTGATCCTGTTTCATTTAAAAACATGCAGCATTCAAATTAAATGACTAAATACATAGTTCATTTTAAATAATCAAACCAGAGATAAACAGAGTTTTCATCTCCTGGACTTTGATACTTAGAAGTATCACAAGCTGCATTGTGTGGTTTCTTTAAAGAGCATCCCTTCACATTTCAGTTCAAACCAGTTTTCATCTCCTAGACTTTGATACTTAGAAGTATCACAAG
>NW_008598992.1:0-7773 GCF_000691845.1 Merops nubicus
GTCAGGCATGATTTGCATGAATGCTAACATTTTATATCATGAAGTACTCATTTTAGATTGATTCATCAACTTCACCAAACATTATCCCCATGTAAGAAAAGCTTTTTTAAAGGATTGTTTCCTGCTAACAACTTCCCATTCAGCTACTGTTCTTTTCCCATTTAGCATTAGGGAAACACTGGATTTCAGGAATTAAAGTATAGTGAAAGGGAATGAGAATCCATTATGTTCACAATGTGAGCATCCTGTTGACCTCTTCAGGCCAGCTTAATAGGTGACAGGGAACTTACTGCTGAAGCTCTCTCCTCAAGCCTGCCTGTACCCAGCAGATAAGAGTGCTTCCTCCTTTCCTACCTACTGCAACAATCTTGGACTCAAATTAAACACACACACCAACTTTCTTGACCAGAGAATCAGGAACATACGTAGAAGGAACCCTGAACCACTTAGCAAAGGGACAGGAGACCCAAAACTTGCAGCAAACTGATCTCCAGCAGGGAACTCCTCTGTCTTGGTCAACTAACCTGAAGGTCTAAGCCTGGTCTTCTTAATCCTAATTAACAAAGCATCTCTAGAACACCTGCCCAAAGTGTTTGCAAAGTAATTAATTCCAAAGATAACAAACCAAGGCAATCCAGATTGTGACAGGAACCCTAAATAATGTGCTTTAATGGGAGGTACATTTTTATACCATGTTATCTGGCATGTTTATTAGGCTGTATTTGCATTAACCAGATTTCCAGCATGGAAGCCTTTGCTCAAATGCACTGAGCTGAAAGAGTTCAAAGGGCCACCAGGGCTGATCAATGCATGGAACTGTTTCTGTAACAGGGGCAGCTAAGCCAGTTCAGTCTGCAGAAGAGAATACTGTGACAATAACATGAGGAAAGGTATAAAATCATGACTATAGGTACAATGTTTAGGAGATTTACTGTTCCCTGTTGCTTGCAATACAAGAATCAGATAATATCAGGACACCAGTAGGTGCAAAGCTGCTAAAAATAATGTAGCTGTTATTCATCTTGCCACAGCATGTTGTACAGTCCTGACAGAGAGGGTGAAGAATTTTATGAATGAGAAATCCAGAGGATGACTAACAATGCCTAAAACTAGAGATACCCTATCAGACTCTGGAGGTTTCTGAGCTGACAGTAGTCAGTACCCAAAAGGCTAAGGGGAGGTAGCATGTGTGTTCACAATTTTCCCTACCTTCTCCCTCAGGCATCTGCTCTTAGCCACTATCACAGCCAGGATATTGGACTAGACGGTCCTTGATCTGATCCTGTACAGCCACTCGTGTGGTTTTGCTTCCTTTAATCTAGAAGAACATCTAATGTTTTTCTTTACGAGACAGTATACCATCAACACACAAGAATTAGATCAGCAATTCTGATTGATAACTTAGTTTACTTTCCAATTGGATAAATTTATCATCAGAAACATCAGTAATTTATCCTTTCTGTACTATCTCCTGATTACAAACAGCGTAAAAGGAAACAATTTCAGCAGCAAATGAAAACAGATCAAAGTAACAGATGCCCTGCTAAGGGCATTACTTTTAAAAGACGAAAGTATTTTGATCACTGTAAATCTGATCTTCAAAATAAAAAGGTATCATAGCTACCATATGAATAAAAGTCATATCATGGTTGCCATTGATTTTTCTAGCTCTTGCTGTTCTGCACATCAGGATCCTATCTGCCTTTTGGAAAAGTACAATATTTGTAAAGCTAAAAGCAATTTAGAAAAATTACAGTATCAAGTAAAATGTCAATGTACTTAGCATCTCTAATAATAGCTTCAAAGTACACACAAGTACATAGCACCCAAAGATACTAAAGCTCTAAAGAAACAGCGATGGATTCTGCTCCTTTATCATCACTGAGTGAGAAAATGTTGAATTGCTTCCAGGCTTCAGCTGCACAACCTCTCAAACAAGGCAGAAATAGCAAGGTGAAAATGAACTTCAAGATTTTGTTTGTATGTGGTCCATAAAAGTTAGACACAGGTGGGAAAAAACAGAGGCCCAAATCCACTATCCCACAACTGATTTATATCAATACTGGGAGGTAAGCATGTCATCTTCACCTTCTATAGAATATTGTTTGTATGTTACAACACCTGAAAACCTGCAACTGCAGCTTCAGAATGACTTTAAACCTTTTTGTAGACAGGACAATTTTGGAAGTTATAAAAATAAAACAAATCTGTCACTATAGACAGTAACAGAAGGAAATCCTTCTTACAAGTACCTGGTGTGTGTAATTCCAGGCAATGCCAATACAAGCAAACACTGAGGCTTTTTATTCAAAAGAAACTATGAGTTTAAGCACATGAAAATTCCTCTACCATACAAATATTGGGGGATTATGCCCTACAGTGCAGTATGACACTTCTGGCAAAACTGCAGTCAGCCACAGTTAAGAATTCTACAATCTTGGATAACTAAATGATCAAATTAATATTATGACTCTTTAAAAACCACCAATGCTTGGAAATTTTGTTAATCTCCATGTCTACATTTAGCTCATACCTGGGGCTGAGCTACAGCAGCTGCTCTATCACTCAATGAACCCTTGCAAGCCACGACAAGGGATCAGGAACAGGAGAGGAGACTCATGAACAGGAGAGGAGACTCGTGGGTTGAAATGAAACCAGATTTAATGAAACAGCCAAACTGACAGCAATGCCAGTATAAAGGAAGTAAAGTTACACTCAGCCCAGCAAAGGTACAGTGGTCACAAGCAACAGGAAAGCAGTCCTCAGGAACAGGAAGAAGAGCAGGGTCAGGAGACCTCAGCAAACTTCCCCCTTCATACTGAGCAAGAGGTTTATGGTCTGGGATACACCTGTGAGCTACCTGGGGTCAGCTGCCCTGGCTGCTAATGGCCTCCAGGCCGTGGCAGGCCTAGGATTCCCCCCAGAGAAACCAGGACACTTCATAAAATAAGGATGCAAAGAGACACACCAAAAACTCTGTATCAAGATTTAAAAAGATAGCCATAGCAGGGCAAAGTCACAGGGTGGGAAAGGTTGTCCAGACTACCACACCCATTTAGTTGTCACCAATTCAGACTTCAATCCACACAGCTTTTTGTCTCTGCAGTACAAATATGAAAACATACACCCACATCCCAGGTGGTGTTCTAAAACAAATGGCACAACAACTAGGCCTTTCTCAGACTTACAACTCTCCTCAGCAAGGAGGAATTAAAAACTCACCATCACTGAGATCTTGCAGAAGATTTTCTTGGCATGAAAAGTCCAGCTTCACTTTCATATTTACAGTAAATGTTGCAATCTTTCCAGGTTTGAGAGGAAATTGGGAGAGGGTGTCTTCTAGCTTCCAACTCAAGAAGTCCCCATATAGCTTCTCTGTGTTAAAATAAGGAAAAATTTTCATAATCATAACCACTGCATTAAGAAAGTTTAAGTTAGTAAATCTTGTACAGAGTATTAACTGACCTGTCATTTTCTGTTTATATCCTAAAATATTCAGAATTAAGGCATTAAAAATGAATGAAACACTAGGAAGACATCACAGAGGTTACTGACATTGACCTGGAAGCATGTAAATCACAGAGCTCCAAATATGACTCTATGTGAAGAAGAAAACTACCAGAAGAAAAACACTGCACAACAGGCACACACTGTGAATACTCAAGACAAAAGCCTGAAGGGGACATAAGTTACAACTTTGAATCACAGAGGCTCCAACTCAGGAAATCACATTTAATACAGAAAATATTTCATCAAAATATTACACCAAAATAAATCAGAATATAATCATACATCAAAATACGCCACAAAATCTCATTTTAGTATGATTTTTTTTTCTTCCTCCTTTCTTAGCTTATTAAACAACCTTTACCTATGAGTTTTCTCACTTTTGCCCTTCTGACTCTCTTACCCACCCTGCTGGGGGAGAGGATGGGGGGAGTGAGCCAGCAACAGGGTGGGGGCCTCTGTTCTGCTAGGGTTAACCCATCACATCCATAAGTTCATTAATAAATGCAAGTCCATACAATGCTAAATACTGCAGAAAAAAATCTATTAAGAGGCAAAAAAAACATTTATGGTTTGACTAGGAGAATCTTAAAAATGTATTCATTTATTGTAGCAACGCAGGCTATCTCCAAAGAACACTGAAGAATTCTAAAGGCTCATTCAAACACCACTGGAGCTTTGCATAACACAGGGACCACTGCAAGTCACACAGCTCTTCCCTACTCCACACCAGGCTACTCCATTTAAGAGCAAGTTGGTTTGCTGGCATTTCAGAGCCTCTCCAAAACCATCATCTATGATCCCCGTGTGAGAAAATGGGGTGGGAAGACTGCCTCAATCACTACAGCCTAGAATTAAGGATCTTTCAAAAAAAGTAATTAGAATTCCAGTCCAAAGATTGTTGGATTTGCTCAGGAACAACTGCATCTGTAAAAGGAGAAAATGTTTTTCCATTAACTGCTACCTAAACAATGACTGCTATGCTTGAGATTTATTTTTCTCACAGACCATCAGTTGTTGTCTTGTGTCTTCCCACATCAAATCAATATTATGGACTTGTTTATAAGAACAAAGACAAAGTAAAAATAAAAAAGCTTCCGAATAATTGTTTCCCCAAAGTCACCCCCACCTCTAGTGATTTAGCTGTAACCATATCACTGTTTTGATTTTCTTCTATGTTCAAGAAAAGAAGTAGCTCAAGTACAGCAATCTTCAAAACCTCTTTCTGGTAAGTAAAAACATAATATGCTGAAGGGATGTTTTCCTCTGTGTGAGCAGGGAACACTGACATGTCCCAAGTATATGAAGATAGACTTGAGTGGATCTTCAGTTTAAAGAACAAATTGTTTCCAAAAGCATATTTTCATTAAGTAGGAGATTTATTTGAAGATATGATGAGTGAAAAGACTTTCTAAGTGAGAACAGCCCTTGCAGATACTCTCTAATTTAACACCTGTAATTACAAGACAAGGTCTAAATGGTCGAGCTAAAAGTTAAGCTGTAGAGAAAACCCCAGTTTATATTTACTTGAAATTGGTCTGTAGTTTAATGATGTTTTCTTCACCTTGCTTAGTAACTATTATTACAGTGAATGATACTTACTATGGCATGGGGCTTCAAACCTTCCCATTCAGAACCTTACTCAGGCCATGACACAGTTATTTCTAGAGTCCAAAACAACTGAAGCTACCAGCAACTGTTAGTCAAAAGGTTAAATTAGTAGCTTGTTTTACCATTTTAGTGGATCACTAAAATCACTAGATCTTTACAAATATCATGTAACAGCTCACCCACAATCTAACTTACCCTCGCCCAGTCTAACTCAGAACAGATTTTAAGGTCTGGCAAAAAAAAAAAAAAACACCAAAACACAACCCATTGGTATTTTGCATAGAGAAACTCAGTAGAACAGCAACTTCTGAGATCACAAGAACTTCAGTCCCTCAATTTTTCTCAGTATTAAGTTCCCAGGTAAATCTGGCTTCTTGCTGTGATTTATTTTAATGTAAGCACATCTATAATATTCCTTCCTGAAATAACTTAACTCTTCATTTGGGTATTTAACTTCATATAGCTATTAAAACCATGACGAGAAACCCCAACCTGTTTGTACCTTACCACCACCACAAATTCCTGCTATTGTATAGAACAACATATATTAAGAATGCTACTATTTTTCTCAAAATTATTTGCTCTTAATGCAACCACTGAACAAATAAAACCATAAAATGAGTAATTTAGAATTACTTAATTTAAAGGGAACTAACTGAAATAGGAACAAATTCAAACGAGATTAGCAGTGTGTATTTAGTATCTGGAGTATCTGAACATTAATATCTCAACTGCATAGACTGCAAAGGTGTAGATTTATGGGCTACCAAGATTTTAATTTTTTTTTCTCCATAAAATGTTTGCTAGAACAACAGTGTAAATGAAGACATTTATTTCAATAACAATGTTTAATGCTATCACCATTAAATTACTCTGGAAATTACATCCACCACTTAATCAGATTCATTACCAGGGAGTTTATCTTGACTGAATTTCAAAATCATTTAGGGAAGCAGTAATATCAAAGGCAAGAAACTCAAAACAGCCTCATGAAATCAAATGAGTAGGCAAAAAAAATGGACTTCAGTATACAAAAAGAAAAAATAACACAACTGGGGGAATAAAAATCTAGCTATGCCTGGCATGTTGAACTTGGAACTGGCAATGACATTTGCACAAAGAAACCCCAGAGTCACCATTAACTCACAGAATATCAGCTTAGTGAGCAGCAACAGGGAAAAAAAAAAAAGAAAAAAAAAGAAGAAAAATCAAAGCAAAAAAGCAGGTGATGGTGAGGAAGGATACTGAGAGCAAGTGAAAGACCAGGGCGTGCATTTTGCCATTGTATCAAATCCTGGTGTGCTCACATCCTAAACCTTGTTTGCAGATTTCATCTCTGTACTGCAAAGAGGACATCCTAGAGCTGGAGACAGCCCAGAGAAGGCAAATTCTTGGGCAAGCCCACAAAGGGCTACTTAAAAAGCAGTATGTACATAAAGCAGCTATGGATGCTGGGCAAGCACTACAGAAACACCAAACCAGCAGAGAGACGTGCATGGTGTGCCCTAAGCAGCACCTCCTAATGCCCTGTGACTACTGAACTAGATGGACCACCAGCCACAGTCATGTAGTGGAACATTTCTTAAATTCTTATGTCTTTTGTCTTTCCGTGGGAGAAAGGGACAGGATGGGACTGAATCCTGTTGACCACAGCATTATGATCTGCAGATAGCCTCCAAAAAGCAAACTGAACTTAAAGAACAACAGGGAAACTGTATACAGGTGGCATAATGGTCTGAGCACAGCTATGGATTCCTGCCAAACACAGATTTGAGAAAAAAACACAGAAGGATAAAAAGATACAGTTTAACCTGGAGAGCCAGTAAGATGCTAGCAATGCTACTATTTAATTAAAACAGTTGGAAAAGTGGGCAGAAAACTTTAAAGGTAAGGACAAAAAGAAGTAGAAAGAAAAAGATAACAGATGACAGTTGAAAGGTAAAGTCTGGGCAGAATACAACCAAAACAACTGCTGCTTCTCCAGCTGAGCAGTTGAAAGGCTATATAAATGCAAGAGCAATTTCCAGCTAGCACAGAAGGACAAGACCAGAGTACTCCACATCTTTGAATTCAACATGCATAAAGGTACATTAAATGCGAGTATGATCAGACACCTGAAGATGGAAACCTCATGTGCTTGAAGGTAACAAAGCTCTTCAAGACTTCTATAGTAACCTGCACTTCTGATTCTTGATGCCTCAGTAGCTGAAGCATATATTCCTAGCAGAACACAGGGGATCTCAAAATAACTATCAGTTCTAAATGCACACGCACTGGCATTCATACGTCCAAACTTCTCCAAGTGCATGAAATTCCTGTAAAAATGAAAGTTGTGTATTTAGCACTGCAGAGTAGCTGCCACCTTTTTTTTAAAATGAGGAACTGTGGGGTGTGCACACTAGAATTACAGGGTTAAAAGCACTAATAGTTCATCAGCTTATAGACAGTATATCGATATTAACGTTCACTTCCCTCTGAGATAAGAAAAAAAACAGCCTCTTGCAAACCGAGGAGACCATCCAGAATATTTTTTAATTCAGACCTGGTAGACAAAAAATGAACTTGCAGGACATGGCATGTTCTTTACAATATAAATTTATCTAGTAGAGCTTCCTCTAGGCAATTAGCATGTATCCCTAAAAGGAGGGAAAAAAA
>NW_008598993.1:0-7382 GCF_000691845.1 Merops nubicus
GTGCTTTTCCAGCTCGTCGGCAGGGGGTATGCTTGTACCGAAGAATCCAGCCCTTTTGGCCGGGATGCCGGCCCCCATCCCAGTCCCCAGCCCTGTCCCCCTCGTGCTCCTGGGAGCTGCGGGCAGGCGGGAGCCCGGCGAGCTGCCGGACCCTTGGGGAACCTGCTCTCACTGGCCCAGCACCCCAAGGAGGAGCTGATGTGCTGCTGGGTGCACCCACGGGGTGATGGGTGAGCAGAGCAATCCTCTTCACCACATCCCCACCGTGGTTAGGGGCCTCCGACCCTGCCAGAGCTGCTGTGAAGAGCACTGGGCAAGAGGGGGATGTTTTGGGGCTTGATGGAGGATATTTAGTGTTCAGGGAAGCAGGACAGCCCTGCCTGCTGCAGAGAGGCACAGCATGGTCCCGGGCTCCACTGGGATGCTCATACTGGTGTTTCAGGCCTCTTCAGCAGCTGCATGTTTGGCCAAGGGTTATTTTTGCTTTGCAGGCTCTTGGGTGCGATTGACCCAGCTACAGAGAGGGAAACTGAGGCACAGGGAAAGGTTTACACAGAGAGAGCCCAGGACAGCCCCAGGTCTCTGTTGCCATGCCTATGCCCAGCCCAGAGCACCTCAGAGCAGAGCTCACTCCTTGCACATTCTCACACTGCCTTCCCTGCTTTAACCAGCCTCTTCCTGCCAAGCCTCCGGGGCCAGCATGCATCCCGTCCCCAGCAAAACTGGCCACCAATCTTGGCTCTCTAGGGATGCACCAAAGTTCTGGGGTGTTCATCCCAGTGTCAGGGCTGGGGCTGTCTTTACCCCTTCTCTCTGCTGAGCCTCAAACAGTGACTGTGCGAAGGAAGAGCAGGGGTGGAAAAATTAATAGGTCTTTTCTGGTGTCCAACACTTTGCAAAATCCCACCCTGCTGGGAATAGTTCCTGGCCCCATCATGCTTCAGCCCAGGCACTTTAAAAAGTGTCCCCAGGCTTGAGTCTGAAGCGTTCATGACCCATTTTCTTTTAACAATTTCTGGGGTTTGCATGTGAAGCATCTCTGCTCAGCACTGGGCACCTTCCAGCAGGAGCGAAGCGACGGGGGAAGCACCAGGCGGTGTCCACGTGTGGCCGGGAAGCGCGTGCACACGCGTGTGTGGGTGTGCACACCTGCAGGTGCCTGCGGGGCAGAGCAGCTCCCGAGGCCATGCTGGAGCAGGATGGATGCTCTGGGGATGGCTGCAGGAAGAGGAGGGCTTGCCAGGGAAATTAGGGGTCCTGTCACAGGCAGAAGGGTGGGTGCTGCTCCAAACACCAATCCTAAGCCCATCTTTTGCTTTGAATTTCTGCAGCTGTGCTTGTTAACAGGACAGGGGGCACATGCCTCACCAGGCCCCAACCTATCCTCTCTACTCAGCTGCCGCGCTCTGTTCACCCCCCTGGCCCCTGGGCAGCAACATGCCAGGATGGAGAGCCATGAGCCATTCAGTAATGACTCCTCTTGTTGTTAATTGGGCAGCCAAATTAACTCAGCAACCTCTCTCTTGATACCGTGCTGTGTGGCCGTCATCTCATGTCCTCATGAAGAATTCCCCCTGGCAATGCCAATGGAGATGAAGTTGGATTCTGTGGCCTGTTCCCCTCTCCATGCATCTTTTGTTGGACTCATGAGTAGCTCTGCCTGCGCATCTGGTATCCTCTGGGGAGAGCAAACAGGCACAGAAGCCAGGCTGGCACCGGCCAACATATGTCGAGCCTGCTCACCTACTGAAACCCCCCGGATTTTAATTCAAAGCAGTGATCCAGGAGCCACCCCCACTGCTGTTCCCCTGTGCCAGTTCCCAAAGCAGGGCTCGTCCCCACACTGCAAGGGACCCACACTAAGGGCAAGCTGGCTCTTGTGGCTGCTGACAGAGGGGGAGACCCATCTGTGGTGAATCCACCTTGAAGATCAGCAGGTATACAGAAAAAAAATAAGGCCACATCATACACAGGCTATATCCAGGCTCTATTTCTTTGATTCTGTTTTTTTTTTTTTTTTCATTTCCTATAGGGAACCTGACCTGGCTCTGGATTTCTGATGCTACTTTGCAGGTAGGCAAAACCATAGAGGGATTTTGATCAAGCTGGCTTCTTGGGAACAGGAATTAACCCTAAAGCTGAACTGTCTGGGTGAGCAGTGCTCAGGGCTCCCCGACAGACAGCGCTAATGATGACAGAGCATCACCCTCAAGACTGGGGTTAAAACCCACACTTCAACAAGATTGCTCTGTATATGAAACCATGCAGCCATGTCACTGTGCCTATGTGTGAAACCAGACCTGCTCAAAAGTCCTTCTAAAAACCTCGGTGGCTACAGCAAGTCTCCAGACTGCTAGCACTGGCATGAGCAGGACAAAGGAAGGTGGGTATCCAGGTTTTGAGGGGTCCTGGGCTCTGTTTAGATAGGGACGCAGGCAGGAAAGAGCAGCATGGTGCTTTGGGGTGTGCCATCCATCCCCAGGACTCACCCAACCACTTAAACCCTTCTGAGGCTGATGGAAGCCACTGCTCAGCCCAGGCTACGCACATTAAATTCACCCCATCCATGCATGGCCCAAAATGGGCTGGAGCCTGAAGGAGAAGGATGCCACCAAGCCCAGCTGCCTTTTCTCTCCTCGAGATAAATGTCCCACAATAGCCCAGGCAACAGGGAGAATACAAACACAAATCCAGGGCTGGGAAGGATTGGCTGGAGCTGGCTCCCGCTAGCATTTGTTCCGGCTTTCGTGCAAAGCCCCCTTTTTTATTAACTGGGGTCCTGGCAAGTTTGCTTCGCCGCTCATCGCAGCATCCCCGCAGGGCCGGGCTGGCTGCGGGAGGGAGATGTGGAGCCAGAAAGGCCTGACCCCACCCAGGAGCTCAGTGCTTCTTTCAGCAAGAAGTGTAAGAGCATCGCGACCCTTGGTGACATTGAGGGGCGATTTGTCATCAGGAAACATGCAGGTGACGTCACTGGTGGGAGGTGAGCCAAAGGCTGTAGAAGAGCAGGAGGCTGCCAGTCCTGTGCCTGCCGTTGGGCAGGCGTGAGCGCAGGCAGGATTCCAGCATGCCAGCACCGTGTGGTGGTGGTCCATCAAGGAGCTGGGGCAGGCATCGTGTTTGGGACAGACTCCTCTGCAACCCCAGCTCGACCTCTGCTCTGCCTGCAGTGATGTCTTCCCAAGGGCCGCAGCTTCGTAGGGGTTGCGCTGATGGAGAGGGATTCTTCCCCTTCAGTGTGCCGCAGCTGGGTGGCTGAGCTGAGCAGTTCTGGCTTGCAGCAAATTTGAGTCAAGAGTTCAAAGTTAAAATGGGTCTTTTGAGATCCTCTCAAAGCAATGGGGGAAGGAATCAGGTCTGCTTGGGGCTTTTCAGCCAGATCCTGAGCCAGTGCCCAACTCTACCCATGGTTCTGAGGGATTGCAAGGCTGAGGCAGCCAGGAAATCAGTTTGGAGATGGTCCTTCATGTCCCATGCACTCCTGGGACTTAGTTCAAGCCAGCCATAATGAAAATTCAATAGAAAAAGGCTGACTTGAAGTTTGGGGTGGGAGACAAGTAGGTGATGGTCTGGCTGGGAGCTGGGAGCCCAGGAAGGAGCCTGACCACCAGCCCTGGCCATGCTCATCCCTATCAGACCGCCTCTGGGACAAGCTCTCTGTCTCTGTCCTTGTTAACCTGACAGCTGTCTTGCAGGTCACTTAGGGGCAAGTGTGTGTGAAGTGTGTGCCATGTCCTATGTGTGCATCCGGGTCTGGGCACTAGGTCTGGTCTCTGCTCCTGCTTCTTGCCTGGCATCGCTTGCTCCTGGTTGTTTTTGAAGAAGCCTGTCAGGATGAGGCCACTCACCAGCCTCTCCGTAACGTGCACACATGTTCCTGTGCCTTCAGTAGCCTCTCCTGGGCTTTTATCCTGTTCTATTTAATTAGGCACTGAGGGAGAGGGACAGTAACCAACAATTAGGTGAGCTGGAGAAGTGCCCTGGTTTTCTGGCCTCGCTGCTTTGAGCACCTTGGGAACCACTTTTCCCTTTGAGACAAGAGGAAGAGAGGGAGGGAGGCAAGGCTCTCAGAAAGATGGAGAGAAGCAGCATCAGCTGGGAAAAGCAGGCAGTGGGTTAAATTGTGCGGGCATGGTGGGACAAGGCAGGTTACTTCCCTGGGAAGGGGTGTGCCTATGGGGTTTGCTCCTGGCTCTGACTCGGTGGGGCTATGGGACTGTCATCAGAGAGCATCGTCTGGTTGGAGGAACATCCTTCATGCAACATCGATATCCCAGGAAGAGCTCAGGAGCAACAGAAGCACCTGCCCAAGCTTGGCTTTGCAGTCCCTACCCACCAGCATGGCCAGTATACATGGCTGTGATGTCTGGAGACCACTGGGCTCTCACCTCCAGAGGTTGTGAAGCTTGTCCAATCAGAACTGGTTTGTGATCATCAGAAATCATCTTCCCTGTGGCCGCAAGCTCAGTGGCATCCCTGGAGAGGGATTAGCTCCATCACTGACTGCGTGCCTGCCCCAGTTGGAAACAGCCCCAAGCAGCCTCTGCCTCTTCTTCTGTTGCCAGCTCAAGCCCTTAGAGCTAATCTCCAGCATCACCAAGGGATCAGGTCTTGGCCCTGCTGGTAGTGGTGTGATTCCCAAAACATTTTGGGAACAGAGAACTTGAGATGTCAAGCCAGATGCTGAGCTCCTGGAGAAGACAGTGGGGGACAGGGGTCTGACTGCATCCAGGTGAAGCTGGAGGCTGCAGTTCAGCTGGTGAAGGTGGTGACTGGGTGGGTGATACACAGAGATGACCCTGAGCCAAAATGACTGGGGAAAGCAATGGGAATCAACCAAATTGCAGCAGTCCAAGACTTGGGAGCATCCTTCTGCCCTCCATACTGGCTAGGAGCTACCCGAGAGGTGCAGTGTGAGTCCCATGAAGGGGCTGCTGCTGCAGAGAAGGAGGAGGAGGAGGATGCTTGGTCAGAGCCCAGTGAACAGGGATGGTTGGAGCCTTAGGATCTGCATCTCACTGGAAGTCTAAGGCAATTGGAGACTTTCTTGGTCCTGGCCTCTCTGAAAGGTTCAGCGCTAGCCTTGCCAAGCCTAGAGCTGTCTCTGTGTCTGGCCAAGAAATTCCTGCCAAGACGTTATTTGGCCCAAGTCCTGGAGGCAGGATAAATCAGTCTGGAGTTGCAAACCCCCAGCAAGTGGCTGTGCGTGTGCTCAGACACGCACTTCTAGGAGAGGCCATTCCTTACCCACACCTGCCTCGGCTGATCCCTCTCTGCTCAAGGTTGTCCCAGCCCTTGATCCTGCTCCTGGCTCAGCTCCCTTAGCTTCAAACCCTGTTAGGCTTCAGCAGCATCCTCTCAGAGGGCTTGTCAGAAGGGTTGTGCCCTGTTCCCCCTGTCCTGGGCAGCTCTGCCTTGTGAAACACTGTCCAAGGGGTGTGAGTGATAAAAGTCACCCATTTGTCCCCACAGCAAATGGCCTGGCAGTGGCAAGAGGCTGCTCTCCCATCCATGAAGCACATGCAGCTCCTCAGGGACTGATCCTGCTTTCTCTGTCAGCTCCTGGTGGAGCTGGTTCTGTATCCCCAGGTCCATGTTCTGCTCCAGCTGAGGCCCCTTGGTATGAATCTCTGTCCCTGCAGCTGTGGAAGGGAGAGTTACCTATTGCTGCTGCCTGACAGGGAAACCCTGGTGGGGTGGAAGATCCTGGATCTGCCAGATTTCCCACTGGAAACAGGATATGAAATGATCCATGGAGCTGATCCCCTGCTTGGCCATGGCTGCTGGCACCTCCGACTCAACTCATCCACCGGATGTTAGTGCCAACCATCCTTGCATGATGCCACCCACAAACAAGTGAGAAGTGCTGGCGAGTTCCCCCATGCAGAATGAGGAAGGTGCTGGGGGAAATCTGGTGGAGAGGAGGCAAGTCCGTCCGGGTGAGGCACATCGATTGGAGGCACCTGATACATTATTCATGACCAACCTGGGCTGCAGCTCAAGACAAAGTGGTGAGCATGCACTTCTCCTTGGGAAATATGCCTGTGAGAGCTGAAGAGCCCCTGTCTGAGGCTGGCAGTGTTTTGAGGGAGAAGCCAAGATGCTGGTTGTCTCACTCTTCTGCAGCACTTCCTCAGACTGGCTGCCCATGGCAAGCCAGGGATGGAGCAGGGTGGCCAGGTCTGTCCATGGCAAGAAAGGGAGACAGCCTCAGTGCTGCCAAGCATTGTAGCCAAAGGGACTCCAGCTCATCAAACACCCTGGTAGGCAGTCATGACGTACCAGCTTCCTTTTGGTTTTTTATGGCCAAATCCACTGATGCTTGTGGCACCTAAGACTGACCGGTGAGTCCCAGCACCCTCTGGCGTGTCACACGAGGGAGTGTTTCTGCCCAGTGTTGCTCTTTCTAAGGGCAGAGCAGCTTCTCCTCGCTGGGACACCCCAGTCCTTGTTGCAAGCACATATGACTCATTTGAAAGGGATGCTCCACTTTGACCAGCAAGTTAAGGATACTCTGCTTTCCAGCCTGGACATGATCACAATGCAAGGGATGTGAGAAGGGAAGGGTGACAAAGAGGAAGGCAGTGGCACATGCTGAGGACGTCTGCATGGCTTCACATCAAGTGTGACTCAGTGCAGGAGCCACAGCCTGAGATGGGTGCAGTCCCCAGGGCTGATTGCATCTGTAAGACTTTGGGGAGGGTACTGACAAAAGGACCTTCTTCCCCAAATGTCCAAGCAACCAAAGCACCTGGAGAGCACACCCTGTGTCATCTGGGGTTTCTCCAAAAGCTAGGTCCCCTTTCCAGTCAGGTGTGACATTCACACTGACTTCATCCAGGGGAACCACGGTCAGGGCAGTGAGGGGTGGTGGTGTGACAGCAGCATCACCCATGGGACCTGCTGCCCACTGCTGCAGGCATCCCTCGGGACAGGGGGCAGCTGGATGACGTCTGGGACATCTGCTTGCTGTGGCACTTGGCACGATGCCACCACACTGCGGAGTGACTGGGGCTAGGAAGAGATGCTGGGCTGCGGAGTGTCAGGCTGGAAGAGCTCTGGCACTGTGGCTGAGGGGTGTCTTAAGGGGGGCAAAACTGGGCTGAGAGAGGCATCCAGGGTGGCCATGCTCTACATTTTGAGGGGGACCCTTAGAGATGCCCAGCTCTGGGTTTTATACCCCTCTGCTCACAGCAGCAGCCCCACAGGGCTGGGGACAGGCCTCACACTCAGCTCTCTGGCCCCACGAGCATCCTCCCTGATGTCACTTCTCTTCCTGAACCCCTTTCCTCCCCTTCCCCACACTCGGGGCTGCGCCGCCTCGCCGCAGGCTACAGAGAAGCCCACCGGGCCCGGGACACCGGCCTTCTCCCGGGAAACAT